>NW_010519859.1:39643-48916 GCF_000687285.1 Phaethon lepturus
ACTGTGTTTGCAACATGATGCCTAGCCAGTAACAGTTGAAAGCAGCTGAAGGATCACGTCATGCAAGTTATACAGTTGTTTATCCAAACTAGCTTGCCATCTGCCTTTTTAACAGCAGCATGATACTGACCCATATCAAGCTTGTGATCTTCCATAACTCCCAGGTCTTTTCCCAGAACTACTGCAGAGCCATTCACTTTCCATCTTATGTTTGTGAAGTTGATTATTGCTGGATAAATGTGGTACCTTGTGTTTGTACCTACCAACTCTCCTGTATTTTTTAGACTCTTTGTCCAGATCATTGAATTCAATTTTAACTCCAAACACATACTCAAAAAAATTTGCAGGTTTTCCCAGGTTGGAGTCTTTCGTAAATTTAATCAAAACTATGGGTTATTCCTTCTCAATGCCGACTAAAAACACAGGAGAACTGAAACCTCTCTCTTAGAAAACGTATCATTGAACGCAAGTAAAACCCCTGCAGTAAACAAGTGTAGCAAACTAAATAGAAGCTGCTGAGTTTTATGGAAATTTATACAGTTATACAAAATGTAATTATGTACAGAGCTGTATCAAGACATTTTGGCATGCAAAGCCCATCTATACTTGCCATTTTCCTTATGCGTTTTCCATCTACAGTCACTGATACTTTCTTACACCATCATTTGCAATCTCCTTTCCCAGACAACAGCAACAGCAGCATCAAAGGCAATTCTTAGGTATAGCTGCACCCTCTGGCTACCGTTTTTATGGTTGTAAGTATGGACCTCAGTCAATGATTCCAAATAACTGAAAGGCAAATTCCTTTTCAGAGGCCCAATCCAATTTGCACAGAATTAGCAAAAATTTTGAAGTGTCTAGGATTGTGTTGTAAATGCATTTATAAATAAAAACTGTTATTGCAACATAATATGCAACTCACTCATTGCTGTTTTCCAACAGACATCACAATAAGTATAGGAGATTTTTCACAAAGAGTCTCATTTCTTTATGATTACACAAATGGCGTAATGAATCCTGAGGACAGGGGAATTTTGGTTCCCAATTTGAGACTTCATTTGATAGTCAGCATATGATCCATAGTGCTTTGCCTCTGCCAGAGAAAGAAAACTGGAGAATGAACACAGGTATTTCACAAATATTATATTACTACTGTGATGGAAACATTCCTGCAGTATGAATGAATATTAATTATACATTTACAGTTACACTTCTTTTGTTTTTGAAAGACAAAAGGAAAAAAATGGTAGAATTAGAAGTACATACAGGGATACTGAAACATTCCTATGATCAGTGATTTTTCTTAGTTGTGTTTACACTGTATGGGGAAAAACATTAAGTGTGTACATATACTGAATAACATTTTGATTTGACATTAGCTGTTAATATATTTAGTTTTCAGGAACAGTAAATCTTTTAATTCTATTTTCAAAAATCTAAAGATCACCGTATCTTTAGTGAGGAAAATAGACATGCAAGCTAGGTTGTCTTTAATGGTAATCACACTTCTTTTCTTTTGTTTTCTTTTTGGTCAACCCATCCGTTTTGATGAAAGTGTTTTGAGGGAGTTCTTGATGGAAATGAAATCAGTGAATCATTGCAGCATAGCAATGGCTTGAGATGTACAGGACCTATAGACGGGACTTTGCCTCAAATCTACAGTACAAATTTAAGGGTAAACTATGAAGAAGATGTCCCATTTGTCATAATGTGATATCCAATCATTAACAGAGGCCCTGTCCTTTGTCTGAAATAATGTCTTCCCCTGTGAACTCCATATACCTCCATTGATACCTGTATGTGATGACGTGAACTGTTAACAAAGGTACCTGTCTTGTTAATTTCGTAATCCATTTTGATCTGTTTAAATCTGGATTAAAACATAGTCTTAAAATTTTACTTTCTGCTTCAAAGGAATGGTGACATCAGTTCAAGGAGAAATCAGTTGCTACCAGACCAGCACTTAAAACCAAGCTCTTTGTAGTGCAAAACAATTCAATAACACTTTTCTTCTCAAAAATTAACAGTAAAAAAATATACTGTTCAATTATCAAAGCCAAGGTTTCAAATTGTCTTTAAGGTCTTACCACAACATGAAGTCAAAAAGCTATTGAGATATTTTCAGTCCTTATGCACATGACTCCTCAAGAGAAATATATTATTAAATACAGGGACAGAAAACAGCATAATCACAGAGCCACAGAAAGTGACAGCTTTCTAATATTTTATAGCTAAGTATTTTGTAGAACAATGATAACACAAAAATAAACTAATTGAAATTATTTCCTTCAGGCCTCCAAAGAATTGCAACTTTCTACATAAATCTTATTATCTAAATTTATTTCCTATCTTTAATTACAGTAACAGGGATGATAAAATATTTATATGTAGCTGTATGCAGAATAACTATCAATTGTTAATTCCAAAGCCGGATGTCTGAAAAGAGCATTCATATTGAATCTTTATTAAAATTCGTTCATAGTAAGATTTTAAAGCTTTATAAAAAAATCAATCAGAAATCATTCATTTTATTTTCTTTAGTGATGATAACTAAACAAATACATAAAAGACCAAAAAAAAAAAAGCTTCCTTATTATATCTTTTTTTAAAATTTTCAACCAAAATACAGGCCTTTTTGAGGAAGATTCACTATCCAGATTCTCAACTGGAACATACAGGGTATGTCCATTAGATGATTTCAACAGCTGTGGGCTCTGACACATGCATCATGAGAAATATTGGTAATCAAAACTAGGTACTGTAGCCAAGTCAATTGATAAAAACAAATGGGATGTCACTGACATTTTATAAGAATGTTTTCAACAAAGCACTCAAAAGTTAATACCAATAATAATAGTAACTGCATCTTTCCTTCTGTGCATGAGCACCCTCAGATATGAACCTGAGGACAAATTAATGATTTTTCTGCATTATGAACCTGCCGGAAAACTTGCAGAACACCATTTTGGATATTCCAGCTGGTACCCCAGAAAAAAAAGTATGGTGGTACCTGGCATGGTACAATACTCCAAAGATGTCCTTTCCTACATATCCAATAGCCCTAACACTTTGCTCTGACTTGGCAGGCTCCAACCATCCTGCTTGCCCTCATGGAGACACCATCCAACAGACACTGGGCAGAAATGTTAGATCCTAGAAGGACCTTCACATCACTTCCTCAACAACAGGGAGTATTTCCAAGCAGGCTGTTCACAGACTAAATTCAAGATGTCTGCATGCCAAAAAATAAGCAGAGACCTGGCCTTTAAAATCATTTTAGGTGATCATTCAATTCAGTAAACATAGAACAGAGACAGTAAAGTCTTAGTACATAGGGCCTCATCCTGAAAACATACCCAACTGAAAGCTACTGCTCAGAAGAATTAATTATCTTTTAGAGCCTGTGCAATCATAAATATTATTTGCTGTAGAAGCATGAAAAGATTTAAACCCTGAATTGTAGGTACGAAGGTGTTTAAATGGCAAGTTTAGTGTAAATTCTCAGTCCATGTATTTGTAACTTCTGTTAATGGGAATACGTCACTACAACTCTTCTGGAATACAACTACTATAAAGATGTTATTTTCCAGTCTTTTATGATGGGAGAGGAACACTATTGTAAGTAATTAGATCTGTGTTTTACCACATCATCAAATAATGATCCTATCATTTTGTATTTCCGTTATTCATTTCCATATTGAAGTCAGCCAGTGATTTTTCCTTCTTTTCTTTCATGTTAATTTTTCTTTATTTTTTTGTTTTCATAGGAGCATTCTAATACAGATTTGAAGTGTAGCAGTTTCAGTGAACTGTATTAGTCTATCAGTTTATTCAATTTACATATATGAAAAAGTATTGCAGTTGAGTGATAACTACAGTTCTGCTAGATGCTCGTGCTGATTGCCACTTCAAACTTAGTAATTGATCCACATTCTTTTAACTTACTCAACTAATCTTGATAATTAACATCACTGGAATTTTTTTAAACAAAGTAGTTAACAATGGTTCTTCTATCAAGTACTACTTAATCAAAACTTTAAATATGTTAAGAATTAATTCTCCATTCCAAAACAATTTCAGATTTTCCAAATGTCACAGGCATTTTCAGAATGAAAAATTTGGAAGTTTGGATTTAAGCTGTGTTCATTGAGAAATTCTATATGTATAAAGTAAGAGGTTTAAATAAAACAAAAATACTTCAGAATCACTAAACTGAAACACTAATTATTTGACTTGCTTTGGTAAATAAATGTTTTACCCTTTTATTTTAATTTAAGCTAGGAAAAGCTTCAAAATATCAAAAATTCTCTCACAAAAGGAAAATTGACTGCTGCTCGATTTTTTTTTTAATACTTATGGAAATTCTTTTCATCTCTCACAAAAGGAAAATTGACTGCTGCTTGATTTTTTTTTTTAATACTTATGGAAATTCTTTTCCAAAATACTTATTTAAGAAATAACATATAGATAATACTTTGTCATACTTCATAAAAGTCTAAAATCCAAAAGCAACTAGGCTAAATTAGACACAAAAAATAAGAAATCCCTAATTTAAAATCAGTATTAAAACAATTGTGAATGCCATCAAAATCACATGACTATCCTTGAGTAGCACACATAGTGAAGGAATACACTTGAATATATTTCAGAACCAAATTTGGCCCTGGCTTCACAGTCTATATATCATTTATTTGCCTGCATTTGTACCTCCTTTATTATTGAGAATACCCATAACCAGTTAAAGAGATGTACAAAATGTGTCTCCAGACAGAAGCCACATTATTGAAATGCGTGCTATGAAAATATTTATATTTTCAGACCATCTACTTTTGTTTCTGTGGCATGTGATTAAAAACCACTTTCTCTTATAGCTCCCTGAATTCAGAATGTCTTTGCCAGTTTTCCCCTGAATTGACAGAATGAGTCAGAAGAAAAATCTGGCCTTCAGCTTCCATTCATTTTAAACTAAGACACTTTACATACTATTCTCTTTATCTGATGTATTCACAGAGAACAGCAGAAATAAGGCTTACAGGTAAGCTTAGCTAGGTATACAATGACCAAATAGGCAGAATTCTCAGTGATACAATTAACGTGAACATCACTAGTGCTTGTATGATGAGTATCTTTAGAAGCCAGGATCCCATTTTGTTAAGCAATGTACAGAGTTAATGGCTGTTGTCTAAAAGACCAGTGTGAAGTTTGCCCAGTTGAGACTGCAGATACTTACTGTAAATGGGGAAAATCAAAACCAAGCTTTCTCTTTTCTCTAAAAAGATTACAGAATCTATAAACAAATAGGGAAATTCTGTGCTTATTAAAGGTGGTGCAATATTTTTGACAGACACTGATAGGGCTGAAATTTCAATCATTTAAGATAAACTGTGGATTCAAGAAGTCACTGAGGAAATGGTGCATTACTTGCTATTTAGCAGCTGGTAAGATTTCCGTAAATAAAAAAACTTCTTGCTTTTCTTCTTTCTTTTTTTCTTTTCTTTTTAACAGGATGATGACGTAAGAGAAAGTCAGTTTAGCTTTACAGCATATGGAATGGGCCCATGTCTGCAAGCAAAAGATGGAGTGACACAAAAGGGGCCAAATAATCCTGTTCAAGCTGCACCAAAAAGCCCTGATGAGATGAGAAAGGTATTCATTGACCGGGCAAAGAAGATAGACACAATATCCAGAGCTTGTTTCCCATTAGCCTTTCTGATTTTCAATATTTTTTACTGGGTAATTTACAAAATCATCAGGCATGAGGACATTCACCAATAACAAGATTAAGGCTTGCAGTACATACAGATCTGGCTGCCATGTTCAACGGGAGGCTTTCTGTTAGAAATGCACATCGGAGGAGTGATTGGGACAGTTAAAAGCATTGAGGGGGCAAAAAAAAAGATTCTGCATGGGCTGCAATGTCCAGTCACAGTGGAATGGAATAATGACACCCAGAGAAGATACATCTGCTATTGCAAACTTTCTGTATCAAACTAAATATTAATAACTTTTTCATTGTAAATCACTCTCTACTGAAGCTTTACTGCCAAGTATTTATACAGTGGTATAATTGTACAGTACTCTGATGTTCCTTTTTTTTTTTTTTAATTCTGGTGTATTTTTAATTTAAAAAATGGATCCAGAACACCCTAGGTAAATCCCACAGTGTTACAGAATAGATTAGTATTTGTAACCTTTATTTCAATTTTACAAGATAATGACAAATTACTGATTTGAAACTAGAGTTTTAAGGACTTTTTCTTGTCTTAAGGACAGTACCTATGGTTTTGCAATGAGCACATTTGACACATTTAGGTTATATAATTTATTCAATATACTTCATCTTACCATTCCCCTGGAAGGTGTATGTTGACATAATCTCAGAGAGCACAAGTTATCTATAGCTTAATAGTCTGCCTATCACATGGGAAATATATTAAAATTTGTAAAGTATTGATTCCTGCCAATTTTTTTTTAATTACCTATACTTTGATAATTGAAACTTATAATATTTTTTAATCCTTTTTATATTTTTGAAAAGTTTTTTTCTCAATTGATAAAACTCATACAAATGACATAAAAATTTTGTTATGTTTCATTTTGATTCAATGAAATAGAATCTTGGACCAAAACTAAAAGCAAATAGTCAACAGTTTCACTGAAACATTTGGAGGATGAGTACAGCTGCGTTTATGCACATTTACCTCTTACATGTTACATAAATACAGGAAGTTTATGTTATGAATATATCAAGTTTTCCATCTCATTTTTTGTAGCATATTAAGAAGCACTTCACAACTTTGGAAAAACATGCAACTTCTAAAACATGAAAAAGGATCTGGATGGTCTTTTACATTTATTGTACTTCACATTAATAGAGAGGAGAACAACTGTTAAAACTCTTGGAGAGATTTTCCCTGTTTAAGATTAAATAAGTTGTATTAGTTGCTTCTTTGAATTGTAACAGAATTGATCACATTTATGGCATAGCTTGTGGGCAAGAGTGTTTACTTTTGCCAATCTTATCTATTGAACAACCAAAACATGCTAAGATATGGAAATCTGACATTTAGAATTACTAGATACTTTAAGTCCGGTAGCTCAGACTGTTTCTTATTGCAAAATATTTTTATTTTGAACATGTTTTAAATTTTTTGTTTGTTTTTGCTCAGAATATGTATAAAAAAGCAAAATCAGCTGGAGGCAAACATCTGGTGCACTGCCAAAGGCATGGTGCATATGAAGTGGCAGAAGCAATGTAACTCTGCATTGAAGATTATAATATCACAACCTTAGGTTTGGTTGGATTTGTTGTTGTTTTCCTCCAAGAATTAGTCAGAGAGATTCTAAAATAGTAGCTCTCATATTTTGTTCAGCTGTTTCAGAAAGAAGCTTTATAATCCTCTTTTATGTTAAAACAGTAATTTTTTTTTATAGTTTTGCTTCATTTATGATCTGAAATGAATTCAATTAACTTTAAACAATTATTCTTTGCTGAGGTTGTGTCTTGGCTTTGTTGATTTCTTTACATGCATGTTCCAAAAAATCTTGTTCATTTACAAAGGTGCTCATCTGTGTGATGGGGAATCATGAACTAATGGCTGACATTTGAGTTGGGATATATTAATCTCTTAAACTTATCATTAGCTGTATCTTATGAAAAAGGATGTTAACTTGCTCCTGCTACCAGCAAAGTCAACAGCATTTTGCTTAAGGACTGTTTGAAGTACTGGATCCATAATCAAGAGGCAATCATAAAATATTACGTTATCTTTTGGGTTCATCGATCTTCTTTCCTTCTAAAATAGCTGACTTACATACAATAAAGAATTCTTAATTGAAGAGGTAAGTGCATAAAAAACATGATGGCCAGATCAGAATAACTCCTAGTTATTCTAGTTTATAACACTTGAGTACCTAGTTTACATTGCCTATTTCCCAATCATTCAATAGTCTGTTGCACATGTAGCACTACCTTGTTTTGACAACATTAACAAATTTGAGTAACGCCATGCTAAACAAATTTAGCCCTGATTTCTTTCTTCACTCTTTAAGGCAGAAAGATCTATGCTCTCAAATAGAGAAATCAGACAGAAAATCTTGAAAGTGATGAAAGAGATTGGATTACAACACTAGCAAAAAGTAACAGGGAGTCAAAAGGAATGTAAAAGGTTAGGCAAGAAGTACAAGATCCATCATTCATATATGAACCTATTACCTCAATGAGGAGGGGTAATATTTGTGCCACATTTCTCTTTGACTAGAGTATGCTAATCTAAGGAAAAATTACAGCTAATCTAAGGAAAAATTACATACATAAATGTGTGTATAAATGAAACAATTTCTGTCCACTGCTGTAAAGTATATATTCTCTTGGGACAGTAGTTTCTATCTGTGCAGGCAGAGAATCGATTTCCACACCATTCGCTTTCTTAACGGAAAGAGAAGCAGAGCAGGCAGGTACAGGATGAAAAGCATGAGCTGTACATAGCATATGAGAAACCGCAGGGAGAGAGAAAGCCCAAAGCAGTGCCTGGAACCTCCCACGTGTATGTCTGTCTTCCTGCATGAGAGAGAGATATGTGGCCAAATCCATGTCAACCCTTGTAAGGCCCAAAACTTCAGGACCTTGAGAGAGGATAAGAAAGGTCCCTTAGAGGTGCAGTAGATATACTCAACTACCACAGTACCAAACTCCTGCTTAAATTCTGAATACTTTAATGCATTTTATTTTTTAAACTATATTCAAATATCAACAAAATGGGCTTGCATTGTCAGAGGGCTGGCTTTTTTTTCTGTAATGCTGGTAAACGAGAGGAGGCTTGAAGGAGAAAGGGAAGAAGGGATACTAGTGTTTTACTATTTAGAATTTAGCTACTTTAACACCAAATTAAAGCACATTCTACTTTAAAGCAGGTTTGACAGCCAGCACTATTATTTAAGCAGGTTAGTAGAATTCAGGAAGGACATGGGATTTAATTATTTTTTCAGCTCAAAATATATTGGTTTTCCGTGGATTCTCTTTATTACAGTTTGTTCCAAAACCTATTTATAGGCTGCTTTATAAAGAAACATTTGTGATATGGGAAAGAGGATTCTGTTTACTGACTGGAAAGACTTATATTTAGGTGATTTAGATGTGCATTTTACATTTAAGGAGTAAGGTGTTGCTTCCATTTTGTACTATAACCCATTACAGAACTGTAGGTTGATAATGTAGATAAAAAAAGAATATAATAAACTGTACAAAACCTTATATTTTTAACAGTAGGGAAA
>NW_010519859.1:48947-70246 GCF_000687285.1 Phaethon lepturus
AGTGTCTTCCTTAACCTTAAAAGAGTATTATTTTTAGCAATAATTTTCTATTAGATAGAAATTAATTTATTTATACAATTCCCAGCCCAAGCTGAGATGGTTGGTTACAAGAGATAGATATACTTTATGTGCATCTTCTGCTCTCATTTGAGCTATCATAGGAATTAATGTAATCCAACAGAGCAGAATTTGGCCTTAAACTGTGAAACTTCTGAATGAGCTATTAATTCTTACAGTACCCCTGTGATGTAGTAAAATAACTTTATCCACATCTTGCTATACAATCATATGGTTATTTAGATGAGAACAATATCAGATCATCACAGGTTTTTTTCCTTTTTGAGACAACTAAGAAGAAAAATATAAATCACAAACCAAACTACTTGTTAATAATAAAATGGGTGTTCCATTTTGGAGTGGTTATGGAAAAGGTGCCTTCAGGCAGCACACGTCACCTACAGTAGTTACTGAAATACTATCAGTTTGGAAGGCTTGTGGAAGCAGGTTAGATTGCTAACAGCAGTGGGTTAAAAGCCAGAAAAATGTTGGCTTATCCTGTATTCTTGACATTCTTGAATATTACTGCACTTCTTCACTTTCATCTTTGTGAAATATGCAAGAAACATTTCTTATGTTTGTATTTTAATGTATGACTGAGTGATCTTAACAGATGAAATGGACTAAAGTAGCTCCTGATGTTCCATGAATGTGTAATTGTGAGCTGTATAAAAAGAAATTGTGCCATAAGCTTTTGACATAAAGGTTCCACATAATAAACAGTATCCTGTGTGTTAGTGATCCTGGCTTTTTAAAGCCTACAGCAAGAAAAAAGAAAAAAAAACAATATGATAATGTATTAATAAACTGTCTGTGAGTTTTCAAAATATTCTCCTGTGAATTCTGTCTGATGGCAATTTCATTTCAAAGTACTTCTTTTTTGGTAAAACTCTATAAATATGTTGTGCATGGATTTGATTAAATTCCTTTTTATTGTATTACAGTATCCTATTGCACTTAAACTGACATTCTCTGCAGAGAGAAGTGTTAAAATATGTGAAATTTATGGTGTCACCCATGTCATTGTAGATATTTTGTTCAAAAAAATAAACTTAATTTTTTTCAGAAACAGTGCAATTATTTTTATGATATTTTAGGCAATGGGTTTAAAGTCACAGGAGGCACTACCAACACCATTGGAAAAAAGGATGAAACCCTCAGCAGTAGTTAAGGTGCATTACCATTAAATATTTCAGGAGTGAAAACCTGAGAGAGAAGGAATAGAGTGCCTTAAGTTGTTATATTATTCAGATTAAGCTTCAAAATACTTCAACTGCATTAATGAATTATAAAAGGAGGTGTTTTCAGGGAGGATGATGGGGGATGGCAGGCACTGAATTAGGAGTTTGATCTTCCAAGGCTTCCTTTACAGCAAGTGGACAGAAAGAGATCTCTCCAGAGGACAGGCAGAGGATGGGCTCCAGTTCTGAAAAAAGCTCATTCTGAAAACTCAGGGAAAGTTGTCTTGATAAATGCCCATTGAAATAAGTACAACCACTCCAAAATAGTCCTGCTGATCTTATTATCAAAAAGGCAAAGAATTTCACTTGTAGCAAAATAACCTTATGGAAACTTTATAGATCTGTGGGCCCTCTGAAGTACTCCTTAATAAAAAAATAATTTCAAGAAAACTGAACTTAACAAATAAGTAGCCCTTTAAGAACAGTCTGAGTTCTGCTAATCTGATTACAGTAGTGTTAATACGCTTATAAAGAGCATCCAGAATGGTCATCTCAGTAACAGCCACATGTCAAATCTTTAGCAGTCTCAGCTCAGAGGTTTTGAGCTCCCCTGACCCCATATGACAAAAAGCAACATCAGTTCACTGCTTTCAACTTGCTTTTCATGTTGATGGGGTACCGATACAAGAACTTTGCCATACTCGCACATGAAGTATTTCCATTATGTGTTGCTAATAATGCCGTTCAGCAGCACATGGCTTGGAGCTTTATGAAATGGAAATTCTCAAAAGAACAGCCAAATAAAAAAAGAGCACCGGTGGAATTTGAGCAGAAATCCTGAGCATGCCTTCATGGACCCCGCAGAACTGCGTGATCAGACCCCCGCTATTATGACAGCTGTTGCTCCAGCAGGTCTAAACCATCTTGTCTTCCCAAGAGCTAAGCATAGCTGGTACCTCTGGCCTTGTTCAGGTATGTTCACAAGCAACAGTATCATGAAACTACTGCAGTAGCAAATGTTTTCATGCTGAAATGCACAGTTCCCAGAGCATGAAAACTGCAAATATACAATACCAGGTGTGCAATAAGCAATTAAAGAAGAAAGTAACAGCCAGGTAATGTGACCCAAAAGTCATAGAAAGAAGAAACAACAGATCTTAAAGAGATCAGTATGTGGTTCTGTTGCATAAACTGTGCAGCCCTTTCAACACAGAATTCTGGAAAAACAGATATCAAATATCCTCTTTTTCATGTTTGCATATACAGCTACCCAATTTTCTTTTTCTAATGAAATAAAGATTTAATTCCATGTGGTCCGTGCAGTGGATTTTATTTCTAGTATCCTACTTTCTATACACTAGCAGGATCTGAGAACTTTTTTTCTGAATGAGACACAAGCATGTGAATTTAAAACCCTGGAAAACAATCCACCAAAGTCACAAAACTAGAATTACAGGGAAAATTGCATATTGGAAATAAAATAAACTTTTTAAAGTTTTGAATAATATACTTGCAAACCTTTAATAAACAAATATATATATTATATATATAATATTTTGTCATTGATAAAAATTAGATATTTCAACATTTACTTCATAGTCACAGAATGGTCGATGCTGGCAGGGACCTCTGGAGGTCATCTTGTCCAACCCCCCTGCTCAAGTAAAGCCATCTAGAGCCAGTTGGCCAGGACCATGTTCAGTTCGCTTTTGAATATCTCCAAGGATGGAAGTTCCACAGCCACTGTGGACAACCTGTGCCAGTGCTTAGTCACCCTGAGAGTAAAAAACTGTTTCCTGATATTCAGAGGGAACCTCCTGTGTTTCAGTTTGTGCCCATTGCCTCTTGTCCTCTCACAGGGAACCACTGAAAAGAGCCTGGCTCCATCTTCTTTAGAACCTCCATCCAATTTTTTACACGAATTGATGAGTTCCCACAGAATTGAACACAGTACTCCAGGTATGGTGCTACCAGTGCTGAGTAGAGGGGAAGGATCATCTCCCTCAACCTGCTGGCAACACTTAATGCAGCCAAGGATACCATTAGTCTGCTTTGCTGCAAGGGCACATTGTTGGCTCATGTTTAACCTGGTGCCCACGGGACCCTCAGGTTCTTTCCTTCACACTTGCTTTCCAGCTGGTTGTCCCCCAGCATACACTGGTGCACGGGGTCGTTGCTCTCCAGGTGCAGGTCCTTGCACTTTCCCTCACAATACTGAAAAAAACTTTTCTTGTAATGTTAGCCTCTATTTAAGTAATCTGCATTTAAAACCTCTACCGAGGTAATGAGCTCAGCCTGAAACCCACTTATGTCATGTTTTAATTCCTCTCTTAACAAGCCAAATAACACACCCAACCTGCCTTGAAAACCAGCATGTTACTTTGTACATATTTAGCACTACACAGAGCTATTCTCATTAGGCTTGTTCAGTAGGTACAGTTGGCATTCAAACAGTTGCTTTTAAAAGCACATCATACTGTAGCTTGGTTGCCATTGCATGAAGTAGGAGTAAACCTCCTTATTCAGAACAGAGTAAGTCCATACATTATGAGAATTTGTCTGAACTTACTTGAAGTAAGAGGATATTGGAAATTCTTACAAATTGCAACTATACTTGATTACATCATATGCAAAACAGGTTTCCCTCCCCATGCATTTCTGGCTTCATTGTAGCAATAGCATCGTCATTTCTCAGGAAAGTGTAAATTACACCACAAGATGGCTCCCTCTCATACGAATTGAAGGATGTCATGGATGTTTGCATTTTGCTCAAGGAGATAAACTTTAGCAAAATGCATTCTTCATGTAGAAGCTCCAACCACTGACATTCATTTTGGAGAAAGAAATTTGTAACTGCTATTCCTGCTACAAATCACACTTCATTTTGAAAGTGATGCAAATATTTTGAGACTATGCTCTCTTAGAATCAAAAATAGCTGAGATGTTTGTTAATTTATTAAGGACAAAACCCAAAGGTTTATGTCTAAATACACATATGAAAAAGGTTTGTGTACTTGAATATTTTATTAAATAAAAATGGCATTTTAAAACAGAAACCAACAATTTACTTTTTTTAAGTATCTGTTGATTGTCAACTACTTACTGCTACAGATACAGTTTTGTTCAACAGAAAATGAATGGCTAACCACTTTTTAAAGCAGTCTTTTAAAAATCAAAGAGGAAATCAATCATTTACACTCTGCCCCTAAACTTGCTAAAGTTATATGGTCTTTGGAGCAGATTTCTCATATTAAGGATGCTGTCAGAGTGTAGCTACAGGTACAAATACATCACTTATTAGTTACACACGACAGCTATTCCACTTATTAATAACAGACTGTTATGCTGTAATAAATGCAAAGAAGGAGGCAGATATAGCTTTTACTTAGGAATATATAACTTCATATTATCTCATAACTAAGATGAGATGAGCACATACACTGCAGCAATGTAACAAGTAAATCTGTAACAGTTTACCGTGTGATACCTTGTGTCACCACCCTCTCACTTTCCTAGCAGACTTCACCCCGTTACACGTTCCCTGAACAAATATGGAAACAGCAAGTAAGAGCAACCTGAACTTTAATCTGAAATGATACTAAGGATACTATTATAGATAGATACTACAGAATAGTTGCAGAGTAGAATAGATACTACAGTGTAGCACTAATATCCATTTACTCTTTGCCCTTAATTTTTCAAGAGAGTACAACATACATTCCCCTTCATGATGTAGATGTAGTTAAATGGGACCATGATGAAGACTATAAACTTTGAATCTAATAACGGTTAATAAATTGTCTGCCAAATGTAAAGGAATTATATAGTTAAGGTTCATAGCAGTATTTACAACTTAAAAATCAATCAGTATTATGTTTGTTGTATTGCTTTTTCCCCAGGCTTTGCAGGCTCTCCTGAATGATGATTCAACTGAATTACTTTGACGTAACAACCAACAGTTTTATATTTTAACTGCATTGCCAATAAAAGAAGCTCTGGAAAAATAAAACAAGAAGAGCATATCCCAGTTCAAGAGGAAACATTGCAATTTTATACAAATGTGGTCAGAGGTAATACAGAAACGATTTTATACCAACACACAGTTCACAGAATCACAGAATCATTAAGGTTGGAAAAGACCCTTAAGATCATCAAGTCCAACCATCAAGCCAACACCACCATGCCCACTAAACCATGTCCTGAAGTGCCATGTCCACATTTTTTGAACACTTCCAGTGATGCTGACCCCATCATCTCCCTGGGCAGCCTGTTCCAATGTTTGACCACTCTCTCTGTAAAGAAATTTTTCCTAATATCTAGTCTAAACCTTCCCTAGTGCAACTTGAGGCCATTTCCTCTCATCCTATCGCTAGTTACTTGGGAGAAGAGACCAACACTCACCTCGCCACAACCCCCTTTCAGGTAGTTGTTGAGAGCGATAAGGTCTCCCCGCCTCCCCCTAGTTTTGAAAAAATAAATTCAAAAGCACTTTCAGAAGTGTCCTATCCACTTTTCAGGAGCCTCAGATTTACTTAAGGTTTCTCCGTGCTGAAAAAAAAACTTGAATTTTGTTACTGCAAATATCTGAGACCAAGTAATTTTGTGAAGAGTTTTGAAGCAGTACCAAAGCAGCTTCTAGGTGAGGGAACAGGGAAAAGGTAATATGTCATTCCTCTCTCTCCCTTTCTCTGTCTTTTCTTCCCAATGCTTTTGTATCTCACAGCAAATCTGATCCATCTGGGAGACTAGGACATTCTTTGCTCAATAGTTGCACTGCAAGATAGCATTGATTCAAGTCCCACCAGGGCTACTGGTTGTGGCACAAGGACTTCAGTGTTCAGGTAAAGTCCTGAAGGTATAAGACAGCCCCTTTCCGAGAGCTCCTTGCATACTGACCTGAGCTAATTTCACTCCTGCATTAATTATTGTATTCCTTAATGACACCTTGAGAATTCTGCCTTGATTTGAGAGGTGGTACATTTCAACACCACCATTTGACATAGAGTTAAGTGTATTGAACTGGCTTGGTACCCCTGCTCCCCTCTATTTAACATCAACTTTTCATACAGTGACTCCACTTGTTGTATATTTACATTGTCTTTCAGATTATCAAATCTCTAATACTTCATTTTTACCTAAAATACTCATACTTGTGCTCCCACTCCTGCTTCCCCTATAACAGAAAGTACGGACCTAGCTTAATGTGAAAAATTCTCCTCTTCTCTGAAGAAGGCAACTTCTTGAATAAGAGTTACAAGAAAATTCAAGTGCTTGGATCCCTTCTTCCCCTCTTTTCTTCTTTAACTACCTAATCCTGGAAAATTTCAAGCTCAGTTCTTAGTATTAACATTCAAGTTGCCTAAAGTCTTCAACTGTTTCTAAGCACTTTCCTCATGACATATTTTCCAAGTATCAAAACTATGTCTAAATCCTATCAGAATTTACAAAATTTATTTATTTCTTCCCTGGTTTCTCATGAAGGGTTGTCATGGTTTAGCCCCAGCTGGCAACTAAGCACCACGCAGCCGCTCGCTCACTCCCCCACGGTGGGATGGGGGAGAGAATCAGAAGAGTAAAAGTGAGGAAACTCATGGTTTGAGATAAAGGCAGTTTAATAAGTAAAGCAAAAGCCACGCACGCAAGCAAAGCAAAACAAGGAATTTGTTCACTACTCCCCATGGGCAGGCAGGTGTTCAGCCATCTCCAGGGAAGTAGGGCTCCATCCCGCGTAATGGTTTCTTGGGAAGACAGACGCCATCACTCCGAACGTCCCTCCACCCCTTCCTCCTTCTTCGTCCCAGCTTTATATACTGAGCATGACGTTATATGGTATGGAATATCCTTTTGGCCAGCCTGGGTCAGCTGTCCCAGCTGTGTCCCCTCCCAGCTTCCTGTGCACCCCCAGCCTGCTCGCTGCAGGCCAGCACGAGAAGCTGGACTGTCCTTGACTACTTAGCAACAGCTCAAAACATCAGCACCTTATCAACATTTTCTCATCCCAAATCCAAAACATAGCCTCACGCTAGCTTCTGTGAAGAAAATTAACTCTACCTTGGCTGAAACCAGGACAAGGGTGCAGTTCCTTTGGGATGCCCAAAGGGACTGCTGGACAATCTCTGTAAACACACAGGAAATCCTATACACCGTCTTTTCTTGTCCACCCTCATAATCTCTCCTGAACTAGCTCTCATACAACCATATCACATTCTCTAATGTTTATGAGATGACTACAGGGGAATTCCAAGACACAGCTGGTATTTGTTGATCTGTGAATTTTACAAAGTTACTTAACCTTTTAAAATTAAAGCAGAGTATTTTACTTGTGGCAACCAGAGCAATGTATCCTGCATGCTTCTTTTGGTACGTGCCAAAACAAAAATATTTTTTCCAGTGTCATAGAAAGTGTTAGTGTTTCCTGTTATTTGTTCCATATCTAACAGTTTTCTAATTCAGGGTCAAATTTAAGCCCTAGTAAGCACACAAGTCCAACTTGCTCTGTGTGTGTTGTCCCTGCCAGGTTCTACATACATCAGTAACCTTTTACATATGCATCACAATTTTGCAGCTCCAGACAGGACAGATTTATATTCACAAAAATCAAATGAATGTGCAAATTCACAAGCTATGTTTACATATTTATCTTGAACAAAAAAGGTTAAAAGGTTATTCTGCTATTGACTTTTGGGCAAGATTGTCTTTCCACAACAGGTTCTAATTTCCATGAAACCAAGAGGTAGAACACCTACTCAGACACTGGAAAATTATTCTGAGAAGTTGCCCTCCAAAGCTTTATTTGCAGCTTTCTTACCTCTGTTGGTGCCTTGCACATGCCCACCCAGATGTTCCAGAGCTTGTAGCAGAAAAAAAGACAAACTGTGGAAAGCATACTGACAGACAGCAGCCTTACTGAAATGCTGAAAATTATTTGTGTATCTTTATATTCCCAACAGAGCATTCATGCAGTACTTTGGATGTCTGTAAGTGCACTAAAATGCAGAAGGATACATTTCCAAAAGAATTGTCCACCCACATAGTATTTTTACAGACGTATTTGTAAAATATGTCAAAAATACATGGTTATGTTGGCTTACTTTTCAAAAAACACCAAACAGAATATTAAATGTTTTTTTTAAATAAGTACTGCCAGGGGAAGATAACGCTAAGCTTGATTCTAGTCACTATTAAAAAGTACAGAAAAGTAGCATAACAAAGTAAATTGACCTTTTACCCAATATTTAACCCACCAGAGGAAGAAAGACTAACATGTAACTACTGTGTGAAGCTTGCCACAGGGTTTTGAGAAGAAAATCTTTAACAAGATCTTCAAAAAGGTAACAGACATTTTATTTGTCTTGTTCTTACCTCAGAATGTCAGTAATGTCTTTGAACCCTGCCAGTTTTACAGTATCTAACGCAGTTACCTGATCAATCTGAGCAGCCTTCCTGGGAGAAAAACCTCCTAATGCCACCTCTGAGTGGGAAAATCATGGAGGATACTAAAAACCTTACAAATGTTACACACTATGCATCTTGTCCGTCTTAACCTATATGTCTCCCATGAAAAAAGATATAATCAGTTTTCCAAATTGTCCAGTTAATAGTTTAAGATCAGCACATGACAGAGTTCATTCTGATGTTGCAATTTTCTGAATTTGCTATGCCTGATACAGTTTTAGTGTCTAGAGTTTCTGTGAATCTGGTTTGAACAAGAATTTGCTGTCAAGCCTGCTTGGGTAGTTCCCAATAGTCATGGCCTATGGGTCTGAATTCAATGGAAAAATGTCTAAGGAAATTGGATCAGACTGGCCTACCTGCTTACAAAAGGCATTTGTTACATATCTCATTGCAGCTGGAACTTTAATCATCACTTTTCCAAAGGAAATTGAATCATCACCTTTGACATAATCATTCTGAAAAAATTCAGTTTGCTTCAGACCTTAAACAAATGTTCTGAGCTCAAGGACTTAAGCAAATTATAAGTCCTCTCCAATGTTTAATTATTGTGTGCCTGCAAGTTAATCGGCTATTTAAAAAAATATTCTCTTCATAAACTGCAGCAGAACATAAACTGAACTTGAACATTTAAATCAAACTTGAACATCTGTAAAATATGCTTGCCATCTTGCCTCTCTTAATTTTGCTGCAATCCAGTCTTGCTCTCTCTGAAACGGAAATATTTCTACTCACCTCAGCAGTGTCTGGGAGAGGCTTTTTAAGACTTACTTGACTCATACATGTGTAAATTCCATAGTTTCAATTACATTCTAATATTTTAAATAGTAAAATAAACATGGAAAATAGTCTTATAGATGGTAAGATTGTAATCATGCAACATCCAAACGAACTAAAAAAACCCCCACCTTTCATTCAACTTTTTAACCCTTCTTTTATCCTCCTTTTAAAATTCTTAGGATAAAAGCCTATGGAAACAGACTATATATTTTTGTATGTGCTGTTTATATCCAGACAGTAAATAGTTAGCATAGAAGTCAGAACAAGGAAAGAAACACTTAAATCCCCTAGTTTTAGGCAACTTATTTGAATTGAGATCAAAAAAAGATCACTTTTTATTTAACTTCTTTTAGAGAGGCTCCATAAGTATTCCCAATGGTTTATTATTTTTGTTCCATTTCCACTTGAAGGTCTGAATTGAAATTTTCTCTATCAAAATTTTAAATCCAGCGGAGGACAAAAGCGCTTGCCTTTTCATGGATCCTTGGAGATTGATCTTCATTAAAAGAAATCTTTATTAAATCCCTTGTGGAAGGAAGTGGACTCCTTCAGAATCTGGATGTCTCCTCCAAACAGACACACCAAGGAATAGAGCAGTCTTTAGCACTGCTCTAAGTCCAAACACATAAACTTTCTCCCTGGAGTTTCTGTCCTGATAGGAACTTATCTTTGATCAGATCTCTCCAGAGCTCATAGAAAAATACTTGCAGAAGTGATTAAGCAGATTTTACCCATATTTTACTTGATGAAGAATCACTCTTGGGTGTTGTTGCACTTTTCTGGAAAAAAATGCAAAACCTTGACGACTTCCTTTTTCATCAGCTCTTCTATAGTCTGTTTCTACTTGGTACGTGTGAGAATTCCAGCCATTTAACTGCATTACTATACTATTCCTAAGATTATCTTGACTGGAAAAAAGAGGAATTTGGCAGATTTGCCACTACATAGATGGATGTGGAAATAAGGCAGGCTCTTGCTGTGTTTCTCTTTGGAGATCAGTTGAAACAGAAGGGAAAATGGGTAGAAGAACAATATATATGCATTTCCAGTCCTTTTGTCCATACAAATAAGTCCATAGAAGGTAATTATTCGTGAGCAGTTAATTATTCGTGAGCAGTTAATTTGAAACCTAATCCAACTAGTCAGACTCCATGGCTGCATCTATGTAACTCTGAAGGCAGCAGAATCAAAACAAACAAAAGTGTTTATTCAACAAGAACATGTAATTAACTTGATTCTGAAATCATGTAATGAGATTCACATCTCACTTGTGGAGAAGAACAATCTAAGATGTAATGATTAGTATTATTTACAGAATAATCAAAAAGCTATGAACTGAATCTCTTCATATAACACCCATGACATTAGTTCTATGAAACTTCAGTGTGTATTACAGATGTCAGCCACAAAAGAGAAAGAACCAAATTATCTTTCCTGTCTCTCCAGGATGACTCCCATGAAATAACTGGAACTGTAGAAGCGTAAGAGAGGATAACTTCAGCCTATTCCCATCTCAAAAATAACTTTATTGCTATTTGTTAGACTTAGGGCCACCTCCATAATTTACATACTAAACAAACATATCAAGTGGCTTCAAGTCTTGCCCTCATTGTTTACCTTCCCTCCATGAATTCATGACTCTTGCATATTAGCTGCGTACTAGTGATGGTAGGTACAGACTCATTCTTCACAAGGCTTGCCACGATATCAATAGTTACAACCTTATTTCAGAGGACAAAAGGACAGAACTATTTTGGGAGGCTGAAAGTAGGAGTCTGTCTTTCTCACAGTAGCCATCCACTCCTTGACCTCCTCTGTCAGGCTAGGACCTATCTCTTGCAGGACTTTCACAATTTGAGTAGCCTTCAATACAAGACAGAACTGAGACCTCCTTCTTTCTTCCCATTCCATGGGGTATTGATTTTCTACCCCAGCTCAGCGCTCTGTCAAATGTTCCTTCCCAGAAACCCAAGTCCCCCGCATGCTTTGCTGACAAGAGGGAATAACCTTATCAAGCTGATGGAGGGTTCTTCCCACAACTACTGGAGTGGACTGGCCATACACAAAATTCTGCCTGACATTCTGGAAAAAGAACCAGCAGGAGGAAGCAGGAATACAGTGACATGAACAATAAATAGTAGGTCTACAATGAGCCAGGCTGCACTGCACAGGCAAAAGGGCAGAACACTGCTGTAACATACAACAATACTGTGATAACCCAAATCCTCTGACCACTCTCTCACAATAAAATTTTATAAAGCTCATCCTGCTCATCACACACACATACAGACACTAGCTGGCTTAGTTGCCTAGTTAACTAAAGAACGTGTGGAGAGAAATAGATCTGTTTGAATAATTGGTCTTCCTATAGCTGTGCAAAACAAAATTTGAAAAAAAGCTCACCTTGATAGTTGTTTATTTTTAATCAAATTAAAATTCAGTTTCATATCAAATGAACAGTTTCATTGGAAACAAAAATAAGTAATATATTTTTAATTAAATTGAGAAAAACTCTAAATTAAAATTCAACTTATTATTATTTTTACATTCTACATCTAAAATATTCCTTACTAAATGTTTCAGTTTAAAAAAAATGTCTAATACCATTTATCTGATGCAAATTCATATTTTCATTCACTGTGCCTAAAATCTGCATTTTAAGTAAACATAAAATCACAGGGGTAATATGGACTTCCACTTCAAGACAGAATCAGCTATGTATTTCTGGACAGACACTTGTAAAACCTGTTTTTAAACAACTTAAATAATTTCAACTTCATAGTTCCCCAAGGCTTTATTTCATGACTTCACTTTTCTTACTCCTAGACTTTTTTTTAAAATATGTAATATAACTCCTCCTAAGGAGGAGACACAAGGAAAACACATTATTCCCTTTCTCCTTGCTAATAGTTTATTTACCACATCCCTTCTCCATGCTATATTCCTTAAGTCTTCTCTTCTTTAAGACAAAAGATTCCAATTCACATATTCTTTCCTCACAGATCATGCTTTCCAGACTTGAAATCACTGTTTCTGCTCTCCCATATGTGCTTTTCAGGCAGTCCTCTGCCTATGGTGGAGACCAAAACACAGAACTGAACAAAGTATTCTAACTGAAGCCCTACTATCGCTGTGCAGAGCAAAGGGATTACTTCGCATGTTTTGGATATAGAGTACTGTTTATATGTTTTCCTTTTCAGAGCAGTGTGCCTCTGTTGGTTCGTGTTCAGCACATGATCCAGACTAATCCACGGATTTTCTTTTGTGCAGAAATACTAGTTAGCCTTTTGTTTTGCTTATTGAGCAAAACATTTTGCTTGCTTCTAGCGTGAAGTTACATGAAAACAATGTAATTTGAACCTTTTCCAAGGAAAAAGAGGCCCCATTTAAAATTCCTTTCCCAACTTCACAAGACCTTTCAAAATGTTTTAAGACTGTGTTGGTAGAGCTGTCCCCATCACTCAGTAATGATAAAGTATCCCTGTCACAGCCAAGCTACATATTATTCATAGGTTGTAATAACAGAGCTTTTAAGGAAGAAAGCATGAAGATTTTGAGTAAATATTCATTTGATGTTATTTCTTGCTTTCAGAAAAATGAAAAACAGATTTTTCCATCCTTCCCTTTTCACACATGTACACTCACAGGGACAAATTAATTTGTCATGGAGGATGCAGGATTCTGTCACTGTTATAAAGCTGTTAGAATATTTTCAGCTTACAACCAGTGCCTAGAGAAGAGGACTTTTTGTTGTTGAATGGAACTTTAGGTATAATTCCGCAAAGTATTTCAGCTACATGATAACGTAATTTTAGAGAAAAAAAAAAATAAAAAAAAAAATCTGCAATTGCTGATTAAAGCACAGATAGATTTATGTTTTAGTGTTAAAGCAAATTACTCTATTACAAATTTTGAAAATAATTGGAATATTCAAGAATTTCAAATAAATGTTAGAGATTTGTTTTAAGTGAATTATCTTGGTTTATTTTTTATGACCAATAACTTTTGTGGACTACCTGAGAAATACTGAGTAAGCAGATAAAAAAAAAGTTATTAAGGAAAATAATTACTCCTGTGAAATAATTGTTAGTTTCTATGTTCTGTTACTGCCAAATCAATTATGTAATTTCTCAGGAATGACAGCTCAAGGTCAAGGTAAAACCAAACTAACAGACTTGTGGAAACAGTATCATTGCAACTGACATTATACAAAAACTGAGAGCAACATTGTGTTGCTCAAAGCATATTCAACTTTCTCTGAACATGTCCTTTGACTTTTTGCTGGCTCAACAGCTAAACTTACACCTTTGCATCTCTGGTTATTAATATTACAACTAATAAGGAAATAAAAACAGTTCCTGAAGAATGCCTTCCAAACATCAAATGATAAACAAGTTCTTTATACATTAGATTTTCCTCTATTGGCATAAATATTTTGAAACCTTTTAATATCAAATTGATTTACACCGACAATTCTCAATGTAAGTTTTTTTACCCATTCATACCTTTGGATAACTTCTGTTGGAGGCAGTTCCCCAGTAAAAGTTAAGCTATCATTATATCAGGCATTTCTCCTAAGAATATGGCACTGCTTAAGGTTATTTTATGCATTTCTGAGGCCACAGTTAGCAAACTCAGGGAAATTTGCTCTCTTACAGAGGCTAGATGATCAGCATTCATTTAGCAGTTTGTTACCTTACAAGCACTTAACAGGAAGAGAGAATTTACTGCCCCAACAAAAGACTTCAGTGACAATCTATAAAAATTATAACTATTTCTGACTGGTAATCATGAGAGATATTCATATAAAGAAATGGAATGTTAGGGTTTCAGAATGCTAGGAAACTTGCCATCACTGGATAAAGGTAACATTGGCATCATCACATCTCATAAGGGAAAGAACAGAAAACACCTATTTCCAGTAAGCAACTGAGATGTTCTAGCCCACCTTCATGTGAATATGTAGACCCAGCCTCCAGGAGAACTCACTACAAATGAACCTAATTAACTCAAGTGGCACGACCTACTGCAAACTGGCAATAAAGGTATTACAGATTTTTGGGATAGCTTTCATTCCTTTGGGGGTGTTGATGATCAGAATATAAACCGGTCTTGCAGCCTACATTGCCCAGCATCTCTCTCCCCACCCTTTTGTTGATCAAAGTGGTTCCTATCTCCCTGAAGCTTTATCTGGGGAGGGTGGGGAATAACTCAAGCACAGCTTTTTTAAATGTCACTGCATAGCACTGGTTTATTCCAAAGACATTTTACATTTCCTTACTGCAGACCCTTAACATTTCCTCTAAATGAGTTTCAGCCATTAGCTAGTAAGGAAAGAAAATATAATAACTTTCTAGCATTCTTTAACCATAGTTCCAACACTTATATTGATGCTATCCCCAAAAGGTAGTGTCATTTATGGAAAGACAACTGAATCTGGTGAGAAGAAAAGCCTTTGCAGGAGGTGGATTCAGGAATGCTGTAGTACTGCTATGGACAGCTGTGTTTAAAGTTATTTTTCACTGCTGTTAAAGAAGATGTAGTTGAATTTTTTGAGGTTTTGTATAATTGCAGTAATCTAAAATAAGATATGACACAACAATTGAATATCCTTACAGCTTGGGTTTACAATACTTCTAAGAGCACACCCCTTTTCCCACCTTCCTGTTGTTAAGGACAATATGGTCAGAATCAATACTTACTTTTAATGTGACCTTTTTCTCTGAACTTGCCAAACTTTTCAGCATGTAAAGAATTATTAAATGGGATTGCCAGTTATTTCAGAGAGCACATGGGAAAAATAGACCTAGATAGTCTTCCAAAATCCTGAAGTGTCAGCAAATCCAAGTGCTTCCTTTAATGTAATTTCAAACATCTGAAAATATTATTAACCCAATGCTAAAAATTCCTCTTAAATCATTAAAGACGCAAAAAAGATAATAGACCTGATTCTCACTGTCTTTTACCTCATATAGTTATTAGCTGTGTAAAATGTGAGAGGGAGGGCAATGAAGTATTTAATTTATCAAAATCAAGCTCTTTGGTGTATGTTGGAGGCTGATGTGATATTAGCTGGCTCAGGTTGACTGAACCATGCTGTGGGATATTTATTCTCTTAAGCACTTGCTAAAGAAAAGACATTAACTATTAATTGGTGACAGTGAGTTGTCCTTTTACTTCCCTCTTGCATATCAGTTGGATCTCTGATTGCTAAGTGAGAGACGGAATACCAGGTTGTGTGCCCTCTGGGAAGTACAGTAACTAGCAATTAATAATATTTTGAGAATTTCAAGGTTTCAAGTAAAGTCATTTGTTCTCTTCACCTGAATTTATTTTTCTAATAAGGTTCTTGTTTTGTACTGTCATTTGTGCTTCATGACTCTCGTGGTTTACTAGATATATTGAATTATGTGACAGCATACTATTTCAGTAATGCTATACCTGCAGTGCAGAAAGAGACTTGTTCTGTTGAAAAAGGAATGCAGATACATTACGAACCATAGTAGAAAGCATTCCTCTGTCTTTTTACTTTTGTCCTTTTTTTTTTTTTCCTGAAGGGGTCTGGCATTATTGTATTTACTCATACCTTATCCAAGAGGTTATTTTGGCTTTTCTCTTTTACATGCTTGCAAAGGTGGAAATGACTACAAAAATACAAGATAGTAGAAAAGAAGGGCTTGTTGTGACCAGGGGCAAGTCTGGCAGAAATTCTTTAGCCAACTAACAGTGAGGGTGTTGCTCTGAGGAAACCTCTCTGAGGATGAGAAACAAAATAACTACTTGGAAATTAATTGTAACTTTACAGAAATGTAAAGTTAAAATGTAAATGTAAAGTTGTTTTGATTTTTTTTTTTTAACCATGAATAAAAGGAGACAGTGAAAAGAGAAAAAGGCGTAACTGGCTGAATTTCCCATATAAGGGTGAAGCCTCAATAAAACATGTTACACTAAACATGGAAATTCCCTGGGTGGTTCTGGGCTCCTGTCCTGCCAGATCCATTATCAAATCATATGTGTACATATTCCTGGTAGCAAAAATTCTTTCCAAGAGTAGATGCAGTTGATTAAGTTACATTTAACAGCAACTGCACAGTCAATCCCTTGACTACTTTAGAAGCACAAGGCAATGCCAGATCAGCATTACCAGTACACGTGGTCTATCACAACAACTTCTGTAACTCTCCGTTAGTGTGTGGCTTAAAATTCTGTTTCACAACTTCTAAACACAGCTGTTTGGAAATATGTAAAACAGTTTCCATAAACTTCTCCATGATCTTGTTTACTGAAGGAGGGAGGAACTGATTTCCATTCAATAGTATAACACAGAATGTCTTAAAATTCTGCCATAAACTGGAAGCTGATCAGCTGTAAATGCCCAAGAAGAAGGACTTAAAAATAATTATAGAATAATAGTAAACTGTCATGTGTTGCAGGTGAGAAAAAGGCAAAAGGAATCCCAGGGAACATCAGCAGATACACTTTTATTAGGCATAGGTCCCATTCAACGGTCCTGGGAGTGTTCTGAATGCATATGTTCAAAAACCTAAAACAGATCCAGAGGAGGACTGCTTGGATTACAAGAATAATATGAAATTTGTCTTTCACATGAGAAGGCTCAAAGAGCTTAATTTTTTTAATCTGGTAATAGAAATAGCAAGGATATTTGACTGATCTCTGGAAACTGAGCACATCCATATAATCCTGAAGAAGGATAAACACCAAGAACAAAAAAAGAGCTAAGAAAGAATGTCAGAAAAAGGAAGAATAAGATTAGCCATCAGTATTTTAGGCTTTCTTCTTGCAGAAGAAAGAGTTCTAACCTACAGAGCATTCAAGATTTGGAATAGAATTCCAATTAAAACAATAGGGTTAAAAGCCTTCAAAAAGAGAACTCTTTTTATGGAAAATAATGTGATTGCCTGTGGCAGAATGGGATTTCTCTCAATGACTAAGTAATTTCCTTCTAGTCAATTGTTTCCATTACTGTGTGAATATGCAATGTGTGCACATACACACACACATATATATATATATGTATATGCAGATAGAATTTCCAGTACACAGAAACTACATGTTATTGTATACTGCATTTTACCCATCACACCGTGTAGTATTGGTCTGACAATATACATGTGAACAGTAAATAGAGATATGTGAAATGTTGGCTAGGAAATAAATGTTATAACCTCTTGTCACTGCAAAGCAAAATATGTACTTTGGGTGTATAGCCCTGAGTCAGTATTTTTGTTGACTTTAAGTTGTTATACAATATTTTTATTTTAGTTAAACACAACGGCAAATCAAGAACAAATAGATTTTTCCAGGAACTAGCTAGGATCTAGTGTACCTTAGTATACCCTGAAAAACAGTCTATAATTTAGGAGTGACTCACTAGGGCACCAGCTTTGGAGAATATGTTCAATTCCTGCTCTGTCATGGAATTACAATTAGTCAGAAGAAAGCCAAGTGGGGCCTATTTTTATTCTTGTTAGTTCAGTCATGGTGTTGATGGAATTACTGAAATCAGTGCTAGCTCACTTACTACACTGTGCACAGCAGAGTCTTCAAGACAGTGTGATAAAAATTGTCAGTCCAGCAGCCCACTGACAGTGAAAGAGGTGATCTTATTTCTCCCACTCCCCTCCCTGATACCCAGATACACAGCCCTGCCCTCTCCCTCATACCAGCTCTGTGGCCACTCTTCAGAAATTTAATTCAGCTCAATGAGTTCATTATTTCTGTTTTACCAATTAAAACAGGGAAAGAACAGTCAATTCTAGCTGCCCAAAGTCAGGACCATGGAAGGCTATATGTTTTAGTATAAAATATTCTTCAATTGGTTCAGTCATCTGAAAGTGCATTCACAATCTTCAAAAGGGTTGAAAAATGCTATTTCTCAAGAAAAATAACACCATTTTCTCAAACCTCTTTTAGGCAATCATTCTGCCAAAATTCTGAGGAGCAGGAAACAGAGGTAATTTGTCCAAGTAATTAAGTAAAAATGTGCAGGTATTCTTGAGTGTATTAGATGTATATAAATAAAGAAGAACTGAGTTACCCATGTCATATTTCAAAACCCATGATCAATATTTAAAGCCAAAAATACCTGTGGCATTGGTGAATTTCTATTCTGGATAAGAAGAAAGAGAAAAGTATACACAAACTGCTTTGTTTAATTGCTTGGGATTACATTTGCCTTGCACTGGCAGGAAATTATCATGACAGAAGTTGATATGTTGCGTAGGACTTATAAATCTCAGGTTAGTAGGAATTTTAATATTAGTGACAATTAACCAACCATAGTACATTGTTTAGTTACACTGAAATAGTCATTTATCTAGTTATGTCTATCTACATACAGGAACACAGCAAAATATTCATTCCACAGTCATTGTTGACCAATGTGAGCCCCTACAAATCTCTGAACGAATCTAGATGCCTTCAGCATTTTCCTACATAAATGTTGTTCTCAGCTTTGAGATGATTATTAGTGATGTGTTCATTCAGTTTATTAAAACTTTTACTTAAAAGACAGAAAAAAAGAACAGAAAGTATGTCTGCTTATTGACTTAAAATTTTTTAATTGGCTGGCTAAAGTGATATTCCCACATCACTAAAAAAAAAAAGGTCAAAATAGAAATAACCTAATGGCTACTGAACACTTTTAAATCCCATTTGTGACAAGAGTTATTTACTTTATTGTGGCTGGCATCACGTCTATAACCCTAATTTATTTCCATTTATTATTTAATTTTCATGGTACATCCTCTTTAGCAGCAACAACATTTTTTATTTTTCTGTACTGTGTAGCAGAGTATATTAAAAATAGACATGGTTATTCTGGAATAATCACATAAATAGCAGGCATCTCTTACAGGCCCTGTTATAGAAGATGCCAGTGCAATAACTGTTCTTTCAGACTTAGGAGCAATGAAAACAGAAGACAATCAAACTGGCTAGAACTACTGGCTCAGAACTACAAAGAAACTGATTCCAAAGTTTTTTTTTAATGGCCTCCATAAACAAAGGTCTGAGCCAATGCATATCATATTCATCCAAAAAATTGCCCCTCTGAATGCAAAATAATGACCACGCTAACTACCAAAAGAAGCAATAGTATTTGTTCCATAGTACTGCAGGGTTTCTTAGACGTTTCTAAAGGAACAAAAGAAATTATAGTATTTCTTGAACCAGCTGACAAAGTCCCTACTCCAGACCTTTCTCAGGCTACTGATTTGTTAGCTCAGTTTCTCAAGTCCCTAAGCATCTTTCTTCAAAATGAGCTGGGTTAGTTTAAACAACTAGACTTTAACTGGTTTATTTTGACTGAAATGATCCCAGGAACAAACATATGATCATTCAGCTAGCTGAGCTGATGGGACAGTAGTCTCCGGCAGGACTTCATAATACACATCCAGGATTAGTATATTCTCTTCTATCCACAGAGCTGTTGCTGAAAGAAATCGAGCCCTAAATGGCCAATGTTTAACACCATATATTAAGGTCTTTCCTCCAGGACAATTCTAGCCAGCCTACTGCTTTTGTGATGAGGAGCCACTGTCTCAATCCCCACATGAGAGGCAGAGACAAGACTGATGGTTTGCTATATCCAGCACACCCAGGTTATTAAATATGAGCTGTTGAATCACTGCTACTGCAAAGTAGAATCATAGAATCTGGACATCATTACTGTTTTTCTGCATTACATTCTGCATTTTTTAATTGTATCTGGTTTACAGATACAGTGTATTTTCTGCAATACTCATCACCACATTATCTAACAGCTCTATTTGTATTTCTACTGTACCTCTATGAAAAAAAGGATCTTTTTTCCTATTTCTGAACACAGACACGATGAATAAGTACCAAGATAAATTATTTTAAAATTTCAAAATGGAAAAAACCCTGAAGGAGATCAACAGAGGACCTTACACTGAGTCAATAACAGCATCAGGGTCCATCCTTAGGAACTTAAGCAATGCAATGATAACACAAGAAACACCGGATTCATTTAATGTTTTACTTTACTGCCTTCAATCATCTTTTTTACGCCTAGTGGTATTAGCAAGAGCAGTGTACACTCAGCTCCTCCAAACAGAAAAACCCAGTAAGACACAGGCAGTTGGAACAACCTTCCCTTCTCTTCCTAATGACTCAACAGCTGCTTACCATGCATTTGAATAACACTGTTTTTCAATGCAACAAGGTAAGCTTGTGTTGATTTATTTGCATTTTTTCTATGTAACTGGTAGAACAAATCCTACCACGACAAATTATGCATACACAGCTCTGCATGAGTTTATTCAAAAGCAATTTCACTGGTTTTCTTCTTGTTAGTAATGATCTCCTTTTTAGTAGTTACGTTGCTTGTACTTATGAGAGTTCCTTGCCAAAGAATTAAATGCTCTCTTTCTCTGGAATGCTAAAATGGCTAGTTATCATCAGACCCATGGGTCTACAGATTAAGCTATGTTTTTGTGCCTCAGCAAACAGATTGAAATCAAATTTTTATGACTACCATACATTTCCATTTCCCTAAACTCTCTAGTCTCCAATTCCATAGTTATTTTCGTTGAGAGGTTTCCCATTGTGAAGACAATTACATGAAAAGCAATGCAAGTGCTGGAGGTGTACTGAGGAAATATTGTTGTGCTTTGTTATGAGTCAGACTGGATGAAGTCAAAACACATGACCTGTTCTTAAGTTTCTTAAGAAACACTGGCTGAAAATAATGGAAATCCCAGATATACATCTGCTTTTATAGATTTTTATAACATCTGGAATGAAATTCTTCTGTCATCCAATTTCAAGTGATAACTATTCTCTTTC
>NW_010519859.1:70277-93357 GCF_000687285.1 Phaethon lepturus
TCCTTCATTGGATCTACTGTAAATAACAAAATTATAATTTTTTATCTTAGAAAATATATAAAAATATGGAAGCAAATTTATGTGTAAAATTTATGATGCTTACAGTCAGAATAGCTTTTTCTTTTGGTTCCTCTTTCACAGAGTCAGTGGTAAGCTTTTGTGTCTTCACATGACTTCAGAAAATCTTCACCTTACACTACAGTAAACACAAAGTCCAAAAAACAAGTTCTAGATACCAACTTCCCTATCAGTGTAATCAAAGCCAGTGACCTTTGCTCTTCTTTCTCTTCTGGTATCTTTAGATGTATTCTAAGCTTGCTGCCACCTCCTCTAACTACAACACTCAAATGTGAATTTTTCCTCATAAATACCATCCTTTTTTCACATCCACATAACAGGAGAGGTTTTGGAGTGTTTCATCACACACACACACACACACACACAAAAAAGAAGATAATCATAAAACACACTTTTCTCAAAAGGGCTGAATGCAAGTAGTTGTGCAATTTTAGAAAGCCTTTTTTGGGTTTCTTGTACGGCACAGTGCTTTACACCTTACTTTCTCACAATCATAGCAATTTCTCTTAGAGAATGTACAGTGTCAGAAAGGGAATTGCTATGAGGGGAGAAAAATTGGAGACCAAACTTATGGCTGAAATGTCGTGTGGTAGTAGAGGTTTTTGAAAATTGAAATTAATTACTCTCTTCAGGTAATTCAGAACCTTTCTTTGAAAATGCAGAAAGATTTCACTTATTTGTTGTTTCACATTTTTTTGTTTGTTTGGTTTTGTTTGTTTTTAACTTTTACCCTGGAAAAGTCCAAATGAGCTGCCTTCCCCATTTACTGCAAAAGTGGTATTTTCTAAATTCCTTGAAGAGTATCTTTTAAGAGAGAATATAATCCAGGAAGTTAGTGTACAAGAATTTGATATGTCTTCAGGGATGGTGGGGGACAGTGGTAGTGTGCTTGAGAGAAATAAAATAGAACTCTAGTACAAATCAGAGCGACAGATCACTCTTCTCCTGAACCTTTTTCTTCTGTTTTATCATTACCTCGCCAGCTTTATCTGCTCATTCAAATTACTTGTCAGCATTGTATCAGAAAGCTGATGGACTAGTCTTTCACTTGATCCTGTTACCTCAAAGCCACATAAGAGGCAGTTTTTGGTGCCACTGAAGAGCCTTCCTACCTGTGATAAATAGCTCCTTTCACATTGTCTAGGAGAAGAGGACAGAAAACTCTTTTGGCCTGAAAATTCACATGACGGAGAAGGAAAATGGTATACAAAAGATTCTGCAAAATAGACTTGTTTCTTGCAGTCTTCTGTTCACTTAAAACAAACATCTCTCAAGTCTAAAGCAATCTCCTAAATTTAGAATTCTTTTTGTCCTCAGTTGTGTACATATTCTTGTGGACAGTATGAAAACCAGAAGTATAATAAGTTCATTGTTACGTGTTAAATTTATACTCAGTAAACTTGCCAAAAGTGTTTCCAGTTGACTTAAAAATATGTCAAGCTATTGCCTTGGAAAACAGGATATTAAAATGCTTGCTGATAATTTCGTTTCCCTTGAAAAAAAAATTCAGGAGACAAGCCTTCCCTGAACAATCATATGATGATAGTGATTATGTGTTTCAAATCACATTCAGTTCTTGTTAAAACACACATGAAATTGATGAATTACTGATATGCATAACTAATTGTGACTGCTAAATTCCAAAACAGAAAGATATGCTCCTTGCTTCAAAACATTATCAGTTCCAAGATTTGTTATGCTATGCTCTTGCCATTTTGCACCCATCATTACTATTATAAATATTTGATGCTATTAGACAAAGGAAGTAATCAGTCTAGTTGAAAGTGTTTAAGAATATGAAAGCTTAGTAAGATTTTCATTTGTTTTAAAACGCTGACATATATAAGATGCTGTTCATACTAAAGACATCTTTGCTTGGAGACCTCATAAAGCAAGATTACTTCATGTTTTACAATCCCTGTGATAATTATAATGAATAATCCCACTATTGCTATCCCTCAAATTCTGCTTTTTATAAATTCAGCAGTTCCATATAGATGTGATCTATGTCACAGCGGACTAGAAGTTAATTCCCTTACCAAAAAAATCATAAGAAATATTCATGCAAGGAAGACTTTATACCACAGATAGGTATTCTTCCTCTAAAGAAAGCAATAAAGCTTTTTCTAAGTCAGACTCAGAGGCTGAAGTTAGTCCTTGGCGATACTTTGTTGCACTTTGCCTTTCTGGCTAGAGCTAGCCATATTGAGATATTTTGAATTATTTTTCACAAGGATAATAATAAACACATTTCTAACAACAATAAGCATGAAAGAATTGCTTTTCAGGGCAGTGTGCAACTACTCTGTTGTTAATACTTTCCATAATCATAATTTTTTACATAAGGAGTCAATCTTCTGCATAAATTTCATTTGTATAACAGTATGGAGGGTAGGAAGGGTCTACCTGCAAGGCAGAACTTGCACTTTAACACAAAGTGACAAAATCTCATAGAAAATTATGTGAAGTCAGGTCTACTCTTCTGCTTGACATGTTTGTAAAAATTACGCCGGAATAGAGATTAAATTATATTTGGTTTTGCTTCAGGTGATAACAATTAACAAATACAAATCTAGAACTTTCTAAAGGCTGAGAAGAAATGTTTAAAAATAACTGATCCATGCTACCTTGGACCAAAGATACATGTAGTCCAATAGTCTGTCTGTGACAAGAGCCAATAGTACATGCTTAGAAAAAGTGTAAGAACAGGAAAAAGCACATAATGTTTTCTGTGAGTATTCCTGATTGCCAACTGTTTGCAGGTATCTCCAAGCTGTGGGTGATTTCTGCATGTTTAGAAATCCTTAATGGAGTTTTATCCTGTGAACTTGTTCAAGTTTCCCTTAACACAGATAAAAATTTTTTGTATCTACAGCATCTGTAGAATGGAGTTTTATGTTTTTTTCTATGCATTGTATGAAAATTGCTTTTGATTGTTATTCAGGAGTTATGACTATTTATGAAACCAGGAATTTCTTAAGTATGGATTGTTTTCATGGTACAACATGAGGTTTTGTTTTATTTTGTTGCTCAGCATTCACAGAATCACAGAATCACTAAGGTTGGAAAGAACCTTCAAGATCATCAAGTCCAACCATTAATCCAGTGCCTCTGTGTCCCCTAAACCAGGTCCTGAAGCGCCACATCCACACGTTTTTTGAACACTTCCAGAGATGGTGACTCCACCACCTCCCTGGGCAGCCTGTTCCAATGCTTGACCACCCTCTCGGTGTAGAAATTTTTCCTAATATACAATCTAAACCTCCCCTGGCACAACTTGAGGCCATTTTCTCTCGTCCTATCACTAGTTACTTGGGAGAAGAGACCAACACCCTCGTCGCCACAACCCCCCTTTCAGGTAGTTGTAGAGAGCGATAAGGTCTCCTCTCAGCCTCCTCTTCTCCAGACTGAACAACCCCAGTTCCCTCAGCCGCTCCTCAGAAGACTTGTGCTCCACACCCCTCACCACCTTCGTTGCCTTCTTTGGAGACACTCGAGCACCTCAGCATCCTTCTTGTAGTGAGAGGCCCAAAACCGAACACAGGATTCAAGGTGCAGCCTCACCAGTGCCGAGTGCAGGGGCACGGCCACCCTCTTTCTGATACAGGCCAGGATGCTGTTGGCCGCCTTGGCCACCTGGGCACACTGCTGGCTCATGTTCAGCCAGCTGTCAACCAGCACCCCCAGGTCCTTTTCTGCCGGGCAGCTCTCCAGCCACTCCTCCCCAAGCCTGTAGCGTTGCATGGGGTTGTTGTGGCCAAAGTGCAGGACCCGGCACTTGGCCTTATTAAACCTCATACAGTTGGCCTCAGCCCATCAATCCAGCCTGCCCAGATCCCTCTGCAGAGCCCTCCTCCCCTCCAGCAGATCAACACTTCCACCCAGCTTGGTGTCATCTGCAAACTTACTGAGGGAGCACTCGATCCCCTCATCCAGATCATCAATAAAGATATTGAACAAGACTGGCCCCAGAACTGAGCCCTGGGGAACACCACTTGTGACCAGATTCATACATGCAAAAACCCCTAAGTTACAATAACACACATTTTTTTGAGTATTTCAGGTCACTTGTTACATAAACATCTGTCAAGGGTACCGAATTGCCTTAAAATAAAATCAGACTTTTAGCACAATTGTCACATATCTGTGTACCTGTAGCAATTCTACATTGCCTGGGCGAAATTTCTTCAAAGATGTATAGCATATTCTTCAGATGGTGTTAGTAATTACGGTATAAATTCTCCAGGGACCCTGTCTATGTGCTCCAGTAGCAAGCACACTGAAAGCTCATATTGCTACTTACCATTGCCAATATCTACAGTGCACACCACTAGTGATACACTATCTAAATAAAAATAACATCAGTGTGGTACCATATGCTGAAATTCCAACTTGATTTTGTGTGTGAGCTTTTCTCCATTTAAAAAAAAAATATCCTTTTTTTTCACCTCCAAATATACTACACAATGTCTTTTATGTCTACTGTGACTTTGCATTCCTAAAAATTGCCTGTCCACGAGAACAGCTCATTTTGTAAGGCAGAACTAAAAATATTGCAATGGAAAATCATTTGTTTCTCATAACACTTCATCCTTTCTTTTGTGATAGGTTCCTTAATCCAGTGTTAGCCTCTCAAACACATACGGTATACCTCCGTATATTGGGAAACAGCATATAGGAACATAACCCAAGAAAAAAAAAAAAAACACTCCATTCACTGTGACACTAAGGTCACTGTTGTCTGAATTTACTGGACACACTCCCGTTTCTAATCTTATCTATAAAATTTACAAAACATAACACAGCTTCCCCCACTGCCCTGTGTTTGATTCAGCAGTGTTATTGCCACAGAAAAAGCTGTGGAAGTCACATCAGGTCTTAGATATAGGCTCTAAAACATAATTAATATCTTAGTATCACATACATTTTTTCTTCAGCTCACCTGTGTAATTACAAACCAGCCAAAAAAATCATCGTAAGTCCCTTCTGAAATTACTAAGAGATTGTTGAAAGCAGGAATTTCCTCTACATCTCTGAATGAAAACCAAACTGAGGCATAGACAGAACTAGCAAAAAAACAAGCTGACTCACAACTGCATCAGGTCCCATACACATTCAGCTATATAAATTGCTGGGCAAACTGCGAGGATGAGGCTTCACCCTATATGCAAGTTCTTATTTAATTCAGTTCTCTCTTTCCAGAGATTCCATGGTGATTCAGTCTCACCAGTTAGTATTTAGCCATTACACAAATTAAATGAAATTTCTAGGTATCGTATGATCTAGATTTTTGAAGTCTCTGTGTACAGGACTTTAATTCAGACATGGGCTGTACCCCTGATGTGATATATGACCCTTAGCAGATAATTACTCTGCATTTTACAACCTAGAATGGGTATGTGAACATACACATTAGCCTCCTACATAGAAAAGCCCTGTTTATTGGACAATTTGACCAAAACAAAAAAATGGGTTTGGATGTTCTTACCAAAAAAATTGTAATGAAAAATTGTAGAAAGACTCAATATTTTGAATAAATCCTTTCATTTTCAATTCATAAAATAACATACAGTCTCATCATTTCAAGGAAATCCAAGAGAAATTCAGAGTCAAGTTAATTTAAAGCTTTGTTTTACACACAAAGGAAAATGCAAAACAAAACCTAAATATCCTTGTTTTTCTACAATAATTGATCTACACCACATCAGTGTGATAACAACACAGCATCCAAAGTAATATTAATAATAAAATGTCCTGGTGTTAAATGAAGACACATAAGCAGTTTAAGAGAGTTCTCTCCTTTACGTTTTATGCCAGTTTAATTTACTTCCAAATAACATCTGTACTGAACAGTCCATCTGGACATCTTTTTATGGGAGCACATTGTTGTTTGTTGCTTTTTTTTTTTTATTTGCTGACTCCTTAAAAAAAAAGATACTTGTTTGACTTTATATTTAGGTAGATGTATCTTACATTCTGCAGTCAAACAATACTGCTTAAAGCAAGGTGTGTAGTAATAAAAATATTTGGGCAGGGTATAGTATCAGATCAATTTACACAACTCTAATCCTGGATGTATTCATCAATTTCCTGTGAAAGACCTATGTCACCACGTGTACAGTTATCACAGCAAAACTGTATCTCTTTGACAATTACTGTTGTAGCTTTCACTCACAAGTTCACTCATTTGCTTTTCACTAGACCCAGTAGGTAGATCACTTTGATAAAAACATATAAAGAGCATGACTTATTCCACACTGATATTAACTGCTATTTCAATGCAAACAGAAGTACATGGCAGTTGTCAAATGAAATGCACAATGACAAAAATATTATCTGTCACATTTTATGGTTGCATTCTGCTCTGTGTAAAGCCAGAGTATATTGCAAGCAATCATCTCACTTATTCATCTGGCTGAAACAACAGTGCAAGCACAGAGTTGGATTCTATACACCCCACCTTGCATCCTCCAAAAGCTAATGTGAATCCAGGTGGTGGTGGTTACCCAGATTTTACTGACAGAGAAACTGATAGGCTAGAGATCTTACTAACAACTTGTTGCAACCTACACATCAAGTCAGAGCTGGTCAAGCAACTTGTCTTAGACCAAGCTGTCTTACTATCACCAGAACTAAATGACCTTGACTTCCTAGCCCTGTCTTAGCACACTTTTCTTTCTGTTCAAGGAAAGAACTTTCATAAATTGAGTACACATATAAACATCCATTTCAGTTTGTGTAATATCTTCATGGGTATCAAAAAAATATCTCCATTGTCAGTTTTGTATAGATGTCTGTGACATCTATATGTGCCTGTGACATATGTGACAACTGGTTTTTTTATTTAAAAAAATCTCTTGAAGGGCTCCATGTATTCTACACCTGTCTTGCTTCTTGGATCAGTTAAGAACACTCTCTATCCTCCCAGAGTGATAGAGAGTCAAAATATTTCTCCAAGAAGTTCTAATAGTGAAATATTAACTTCATCACATGTAGAATTTAACCTTGAAGAAGCAATGTAAACTATGTCTTGTTTTCACTGCAATTATTGATCTGAAAATGTGAGACTCTTCAGAACACCTACATCAAAACCAGGAAGAATCTCTCTCTGTGTGAAATGTAGTCTGTCATGTTAAAGGTTGTACTAATAATTAAAATGAAATGTTAATCACAATTAGATAACTGATAACAGACTTGCCTGCTGCTGTGCAACCACTGATTCAAAACACATGGTCTGCAAGAAGAGGAGAAAAAAAGAAATCAGTTTATATAACCCTAAGACTATAAGATGCTGTTTTATAAGTAATATTAATTAAATTAATAGTTGCTATTAATTTCATTTAATAGATTAATTCTTGAGTTATTATTTTTATCAATTTATGTTTTGTATTAATTTGTTGAATTATCAATACTCATACAACAAGGTGAGAAAAATCACTAATTATGTCCTAATTACTTTGAATTTTATTGTTTACATACATCTGTTTACATGTATATAAACAGTACCACAAGTATTAACTACTTGAAAACTTTGTTATTCCTATAAACCTGTGGAAGAGAGCAGTCATTTAGCAAGAAGTCAAGAATTTCACTCTGTATTATTTGGAAACTGGAAACACATATGTGGTGCTACAGGCAATTTACCACTATATGATTGACATAGAAAAGGTGCAGTGGGATTAACAATTTCTGTCAAGACTATCTGCCCTAACTGCAAGCGAAGGACCTTTCTACACCCTCACTCCACTCCTGTATCCCCTTTCTCACAGTCATAGTGAGATAACGTTTCCCTGTGTTGTTTGCTCTCAGTCTTCCGTAACAAAAAAGAGAGGTCATGCACTATATTAAACAGTTATTGCAAAAAGAATCATTATCTGTCATACACCAGAAAAAATTATAAGATTAATTACAGCATGTTCTAGCCACACCATTTGGAATCTTGCCATTTGCTAAATTTATTTTGAATTAACTTTGTTGAAAGCAAAGAAAAACCCACTAGTTTTGTCTCAAGACTGGTTCCTATCAGTTTTCTTAACCACCTTAGCTGTGTTATTTATCTAGTCTACAGCATCATTACTATTTGTTCCTTAGGTTCCACAAACTTTCTACCACAACATGAACTTACTCTCAAGCAGACAAACAAACACACACAAACCCCCAACACTAAAACAAACAAAAACGCTAAAAAGAGAAACATCAGCTATGTAAATTAAATAAAACCCTACCTTATACATCACTCTAAGCAAAAACCTTACAGGCCTGCATAACACCGTCATCATAAAGGTCTTGACAGCAGGCTCGCTCAAATCGGTGGGGGAAGGGCCTCAAATTCCAAAATACAGGGCAGCTGCTTAATTTGAAGCAGGCAAATAGTCCAAATGACTGTAAACTCTGTGAGCCTGAGTCTGCTTGTTTGCTTACTTACTTACTTGCCTGCCTGCAGCCAGCAAAACCTTTTCCAAGCATGGAAGCCATTTGCATGGAGGCTGAGTCTTCAACAGGAAACTAGGTGTGTCTTCACCTATGGTAACAAAAGCCTAATGAAGACAATCAATTTGCAACTTTCACACAGTAGTAATTAACCATAGCAGATTGTGCTGCAACAAAGGTCCAGCTTGATCTCCAAATTCATGTTGAAATTATGAACTGACTTATCTTCATTAGGATTTTAGCTCATACTGGTAATCTTAGTTATCATATGCTAGCTAAACTGAGTAATTAACACCTTGATTTTTTTGAGAAAACAAGATGTATGAGATAGCTCATCTGTTTACCTGAGGTCTAAATTAGGACTGGTCTGAAAACAAAGAAGTCTACTAATGATTGCATTGAGAATAGTCTGGTGATCTTTATCATTTTAGTGTTCCAAAAGAAGGAAGTTTCTCAAACTGTTGGGATGCAAATAACTCATAATGACCCCTGGGGGCGGGGGGGGGGAGAGAGGGGTGGTGTGGACTCCGCGGGGATAGATATTGGTCCTTTGTCAAGGACCATTCTTGGCAAAATTTGCTACTTAGAGTGAATTAAATATAGGGGTTTTCATATAAATTTTTTTTTTCCCTGGCAAACAACCTGCAGGTTTACATTCTTTTAAAACTCTAAGCCAGGGTTCTGGTGATTTGCCTGATTTTCCAAATGAAACATACACATGTAATGTTCCTAGAATCTTGCTTGGTTTGGTTTGGTTTGTTTTTCAGTGAAGATAATTTCCACTTTATTACTTTAGAAAATAGTAATTTGAGAGGGATTGGTTTTTACTGTTGTTTTTGCTTTGCTTTATTTTTACATCCAGAGTTACAGACCTATGCTGAAGTAAAAGCTTAGTAGAGGCAAGATTCTTCAGTTTTGCCTTTAGGTAAAACAGATTAGGTCAGCAGTATGCCTTCAGGTCTCTCATTTTTTTTTAATATTTATTTACCTGGTAGAAAAACTGAAGTTCCTTGTCATTGCATGTATTTTGCTTGCAGTAACTACCTTGAGTTAAAAGCTTACTTAATAATGAAAGCCAGTCTAAGGTTTTTATAATTATGTTTTTTGGAGTGGTGGTTGCATGGAGCTGGTAAGAGTATGAAGTCTGATGCCTGCTCTGGTAGTAGTCTGAAATTATTACTGCTTAGTAAATGCTAACAAGTTCTCTTTTCCCTTCCAAGAGAATCTGACATGGAACTAAGTTAACTTCTGTGTTGCTTTCAGATAATTTTTTTCTCAGATCATGTCTCTAGGTACATTCTGACTAAAAGTTTAAAGCAAATCTGTACTTCATCCAACAGTACCACACCTTTACCATGGTTCCTGAACAGAGCAAGCAAAGTCAGTATAAACCTAAAAGAAATAACTGCACATAAAAACTCATATGCAATAATGATTAAATGGACCTTTTGCATATAAGTTTAATTAACTTAGTTTGATGGCAAAATTCATCCAGTAATTTCCAGTATATAAGTACATAGTTTTTATTCATACTCCTCATTAATCACATGAATAACTTTCTTGGACACTTTTCTTCTTTGAAACATGTTAATCAGGTTGGCAGACTGCTTGTGTGTAACAGAGAACCCAATTGGACAAATTCATTAAGAATGCCAGTGTCAATGAATCAGTTTCAATAAGGTTAACTACTGAAATGTACTAATGCAGAAACTAATTTTATTTATAAGAATAAGTATAAGTAAGTAATAAGTAGAAAATATAAATAAATAATGAACCAGAACATTACAGAACATAGTTTTCACAGTATTCTAGGAGAAAACAAAGCATACATTTACAAAGTGACATAAACACTTATTTAGCATTTGCTCTTTCTTCCTTTTGTAATAATTCTTAACATTCCTTTTTGTCCACTGTGGAATGTTTAGCTGATGTTTTGACAGAACTATTTATCATAGCACCAGTTGACTTGTTAGTGGTAATTGCAAAGTTGCAGACCACCAGAAGTAACAACAGTTGGGTTAAAGCAAGAAGAGGTTATTTAGTCTCAGACTATATATGTACAAAAAAATAAAATGAAAATATAATGTAAATAAACTTAAAAGCAATATTAAAAAAAATACAGAAGAACTGTAAGCCATTCCCAGCCTAATTTCTTCTTGGCAATTTTGCAGAAAAGTGTAGGTGATTGGACCAGCACTCCTCATATAGCTCAAGGCTCCAGCAAAAAATATAGTAAGAGATTTAAAAGCTCTGTTTTAATTCCCATAGAAGCAAAGATTCTCAAAGCTCATAACAGCCTACCATTATGTGTAATGGTTATGAATATGCATATGAATTTTTAGTCTGTCATCTTCAAAAAAGGTTATTTTTCTGGCCAAGCTTGATAATAGTGACTGACTGATATAGGTACTCTGCTGATATATTTACAACCAGCATACATATTTACAATTATTTCATATTACATATGAAAATATTAATATGAATATGAATTCTGATAAAGTCTTCAGAGTAATTACAAGCTATCAATTTTTACATATAGGAACAAAGAAGTAAAACAAGTTTGTAATACAGCAGAGGTAAGAGGCAAGAAATTATATACTTGGAAATACCAAAAATGGTGTAGTCAGGACGAAGCAGGAGACAGGAATAGGAGACTTTAGAAAAGACTGTCACAGGTATTGGTTTGGAATGGAAAAAAAATAATAGTCATTAGCAGGATATTACAAGACACAGAAATAGAAATCTTATCCCATCATTAAAATTCTTGCCAGCTCAAAACATCCTAGAGCGTATCACAACATTTGAGAGTGAGAGGTTACATCTAAAGTGGCATTCTATTTCAGACCAAAAGCGCCCTTGTGAAGCAAGTCCCTCAGCTGTATACACGCTGGTTTTCATTGCAGGGCAGTCTCAAAGTGCATGAATTCATTTTCTTTTGGATGAGACTGAGATACAGTGCAGCACTTCAGCTGATGCACTCCTACCTAATACACTTCAGCTGGTAACATTCGGTTTATGCAAGCCTAGAGTTAACCTGAAGTAAATTCTCCCCACTGCAAACATGTATTGTGTGGGTGTCCTCAGCAACTTGCTACTAGCTAAGGTAGGCATAACCAAAATAAGAGACATCATAACTCACACAGAGGAGCGGTGCATGTGTGCTCTAGTGTGTAAGTACTGTGTTTTGCTCAGCCTTCAAAGTAACATGTTGCAAAATTATAAAATTAATAATTACACTTCCATATGCAGAGTTGAATTAAGTTTACCTGTATGGTAATAGTCAAAATTCATAGATGAAATTGAATCTGATTAAACCTGCACCCAGAATAAACTAATGCTGATCAGGAAAAGCAGTTCAATACATGCAGCAAATCTCAGTTTTCCATATTTTAATGATCCAGACTGATAGTGAGCCTGAAGTTAAGTTTTACTCAGTTTGACTTTTGACTCAGATGCCAGGGTCCCACCTACTTTGGTGTTACACTGATAACAGATGGCAGTTCCAAGCTAAGTCCATTGAACACCATTTAAGGTCAAGTCTTCAGCTCTTTGTCTCTCATGTTAGGCTGAGAAACCACAATACCTTAATACGAGTGTGGAGTATTAAGGCAGCCAGCACACACAAAAAAATCTGATTGTATGATTCAAGAAACCCTTGCAGGCCTGTACATATGCCAGCAGAGTACATATATCCATCAGTCACTATTATCAAGCTTGGCCAGAAAAATAACCTGTTTGCAGAAGACAGACTCAAAATTGTACCCAAGCATCTCATAAACAAAGGTCAAGGACAAAATTAACATATCTACAAAGGTTTATAATTTAGTCACAGTTAAAAAAACCTGTAATTTATCTTAAATCCAGACTTTTTAACAGATCTGTTCTAAACATTATACCATTTGTTCATGAACAGATGTTCAGCATAGACTACTTGGTGAAAACATATTTACTCTTTTAGACAAAAAAAAAGACTGATATTGGCAAGTCTGGTTAAATGAGGAATCATCTAGACTGTGGAACTCCTGAGGCAGCTACAACATAGATAACATCTAGCTTTTGGAATAAGGGCAATGAGGAAATTGTTTCAACAAAGCAACAGTGAAACATATGGAGCTATTATAGACATCCACATAATAGCTGGGGACATGATAATTACAGTGTCAATCAAGGTGGAACATGATCAGAAACAGAAGAAAGGAAAGACAAAGATCCAAGTGGAAAATATTCATTTAATTCAAGTGAAGGCTGAAAGATGGTAAATACAAAAGAAATCTAGACAGATGACTGCAAAGATGAAGACTTCAGCAGCTGCAAAAATGAAAATTTTATAGTACAAGAAGCTCTACAAAAGATCATGCAGATAATTAGACTAATCACAGAGGGCACCCAAGGGAAGACAGCTCTGTTGAGACAACAGGATAACTTGACAGTGGTCAGAGAAACATGATGGAGCTCTGCAGCAACTACATACAGTGCTCTGTTATGTGTCACTACAGTGTTTGCTGTCCAATAAATGGACATAAATTCACAGCTTTAACTCTCCTATTATCTGACTTTCCAATCAGCACATTGTTTTGCATGTGCTCTATACTTTTCTAGACTAATCTCCCTGGCCCAGTCATCATGTAGTTGGACAAGTGAAGATAGCTTAGGAATTTCTTTACTACAAGTAAAGTGAGCGCTCATTGCAACCGAGTGAAATTTTACAGAAACCGAGAAGGAAAGCCTGTCTGCCAGGTTTGCCAGTAGGAGTTCTATCACACAAAGGTTCAATAGCAGAAAATGGGACAGATGTGATAAAGAGGTGCTTTGCTGTTACATTACCATGAGCTGCATCTAATGGACTTCTGTACAGGATGTTAAAACCATTGGTCTATGTTGTGAACTTAAGTCTTGCACTGAGTACAAATCAGGTGAATATGTAGAATGACACACACATAAAAATCCTGCAATGCAAACCTTACAGAAGACTGAGGCCAGTAGAGCAGATTACCAAAGGAGCCCAAATTGCTTGGGCATGTGGAAAATACTATTCTATTACAACACATTGCAGTTAGCAGATGACTATGTGCTTCACCATTTCCATAGTTACAGTAAGGCTTCCAAAGCACAAATTCTTGTACTGGGCAGACGCTGTATTGATTAGGTAGGTATAACTCAACAAGCAAATCAATTTATTGCTATATCAGAAGTAGAAGACAATTAATCAAAAATATGTTCAGTTATGATGAAATCTCTAGTAACCATATAAAGCAGTATGATTTTCCAACATAAGCAACTCCTGTGATTAGCTTTTGCAGAGAAGCTTGGAAAGCTGTTCCACATTTCGGTAAGTCTATTTTCTGTTGAGCAAGTAAATACATTCCATCATTATTGAAAATCATCTATCTCTAAAAAACAAAGGATCCCTTTGAGTTACAAAACACCTGTAACTCAGTTTTGAATGGATATATTTTTGAAGTCATAGGGAATGAAATATATTCAGTCCAGGTCTGGATAATGATAATTCCCCAAAAAAATGGTCAGATGCCAAAGCCAATGCTTCCTGAGATGGATACAAAACATAAACATTTTTGAAGCAGAAGACTGCATCACTGACAAGAACTTATTGCTTTCCTGAAAATCTGTTCACAAGTAGGACATGAAAAATTACTTTTTCTATGTGACTGCTATGATTCACAAGGTCTCAATAAATTTACATGAGAGTAGAATATTTAAAGGTATAAAGAGGGTAGTATGCCAAAATAAGCAGCCAAATAGTTTATACCACACAATATAAAGACCTGCATGACAATCTTAGGCAGGTATTCACAACCAGACTGAGCCAATGATAAAGACTGAGCTCAGATGAGTTAAGCGTTAACAATCTCTAACCTACACAGGTATAATCAGCAAGTTGTCAGAAGTATGCCTCAGGCCTAATGATGAGGACATTATTTATCTGAGATATTTTTAATGGGAAATGGCAGAGGTAGTGTATTGTGATACTATCTTTTAAAATTAGTCATGTATAATCATCAGGAAACTTCCATTTGGGAGAGGTCTCATATGTGAGGCAGAAACTGGCTCAAAGTCTGGAAGACTGGCATATCTGTACAAGCCGCTGTCAACCAAAACCACATTAGAAGAGCTGTCTGGAATGTTACATTCTTGGTCTCACTGCATGTCTGGTGGTGCAACAGTTAAGAAGAGCAATTAGAAAGTATGGAAACTGATGGGTCACATCTTATTGTCCATAAAGCTGAATTACAAAATGTAGTGGACAGACTAAGGAGCAAGCCATGACAGATGGAATGGGAGATGGTGTAAATCAAAATAGCAATACTGGTCCAAGGCTAGGATCAAAGTGGCATTACAGTTAAGAGCTGTTCCTATGCATGACTGCCACTTAGCATCAGAAAACTCTGACAAGTTTGTTGTGCTTTCCATTCACAATTACTTTTGACAATGAAAGCACACTGGTGTAAATAAGATAAGCATTATGGTCCTATTATGGCCTCTTTGCTGTGTTTGGCACTGCTTGTATATATTCTAGTTTGCATTGGTTTTGGTCTTATTTTGTGAAAACAGATTTTTATTTGATACGAGTTTCACATAGCTACATTGTAATTGGCCTCATAATAGGGAGTAAGAAGATAGTTTTACTTTATTCCTTTTATGTTTTTCTTTTATACGAAAAGGGGAGAGGGAGGAGGCATAACCACTATTTCACATCTCAGGAAACAAGCTGCTTCCTTGGTCTTACTGAGATCTGGAAATTTTCCATGCCAATAGAACACTTTTCTTTCTAGCACTGAAAGAATATTTGTGATTTCTGTACCTAACACAATAGTTTATTTTAACTGAGTCCACCTCTCTGAAATAGATTTAATTTTGCCATCTCAGATAAAATTATAATGTTAGCTGAATCTTTAATTAAGATATATACCATAAAGAAATAACACAGATCTTAAAAGCTGTGATATTCTTCTTTTCCTAACACAAATTGGTATAATTTTCTTCCAGTAAGATAAAGAGACAAAGTGGAGTGCTAATATTTATGCTGTGTTTTCATTTTTTTCATGTTGTCACAGCTGTCTTAGACTAAACAAAACTGTTCTATCTTAAAATAAGAGACTTTGTATATTATTTTAAAGAATTAACAGAGCTTTTAGAATATTTGCTTTTAAGGAGTCTAATGGGAGATACAAATATTAAATAAATATAATAAGAGATAAATATATATATTATCTAAATAATTTAAAAGTTAAGAGAATAGTTTGGCTATATATTTATTTAAAGACTCATATATGGAAAAGATGTTAACTATTTAAAGTAATTAATGTCCCCATTATTTTATTGTCCAACTTATTAGTTTATTTCATTTCCATTTCCACATATTATTCATAAGGAATAAAGGCATACTATTTATGCATCTATATTTACCCTTCAGTGACATAAATTTAATAAATCATAACATGAAAGACAAATACATTTTTAACCACTGAAGTGAACTGAAGGTCTATATTTTGAAGTACCAATGTCAAGCTCCATATCGACTTTAGTGAGGCTCCAAAAATTGAGTTCATGAAAGCCAGTATGGACCATGGTGCAAGTTGATCAACAGAAAAAGATTAAACAGCTATCTTCATTTCGTATTACATTTTTTGTGATGTAGATACATCATGTGAAAATAGTTTACCATTTGGCAGAATGTTTTATGTGCATGTGTGGTTTGGAAGAGTCCTAAAATGTATCACACTAGAAATATCAGAAATCTTTATGATATTGCTACTGACAGGAAAATTGATTGACCTCATTACAATTTAAAAGCGTTCTTGAATAGTGAATTTTCTACTTTTTATTCCCCTTAGAAGGACCACGTCCACCCTGTACCTGTTGGAAAACAGCTGATAAATGAGAGCTAGAAGGACCAGAAAAGTTTAATTCTAAAGATAAGCAGATATGCTTAGAATAAAACTGGCATATACAAAAAAAACCAAGTTTTCATAAAATCCAAAGTCTGTTTCCACTTTATTTAAAGCCATAGCTATCAGTGTATTCCCCCTGTTTTTCTGCTCTGGCTCCCTCATGTTTTTCTGTCTGACAGGTTTCAAACCCACATCACCTATCTTCCTGTGCTTTTATCAAGTAAGGCAACTTTCCACACCTGTTGAAATTGTGCCACTGAAGAGAAATAAGTGAAGATTCATGGCACCAGGGACAGAGGCATTTCCCTAGGAATGAATGCTGTACATTAAGTAAACCTCAGATAAAACTTACTGAAGGGCTTTGGAGCCCACTAGAACCCAGGATTCTACCCATCTAGGTTAGAGCCCAAATCACTAAGCATAATCACTAATGCAACACTTGCTCACTGTCTGTGATCTAAAAAGGACTTAAGATATTATCCCCTTTTTTGACCTTACATGCCCAAAGAGGGGCAATCCAAAAGTGTCATGCCTCCTTCTTACTAGAATAAGAACAATGTTCAAGCATTTTCATTCTTCTGCAGGTAAGATTGAAGTTAAGACAGCTCGTTTATGCCATACAAGTACTGTGTTTTTCTCCTAAAAACATAATAAGAATAAAAGTTCAATTGTTGTATATTATGGCCTTTATGGGTCAGAATATCTACAATTTTAGATCCAAGCATGAAGTGTGTTGGTTTATTTTGTGTTTAGTTGGTGTCAATTCTACAATCTCTATTCACAGGAAATGGTAAACAGGGATCAACACTTCTTTTCCTCAGTGGTGTTTGTGTCACTTTTCTTGGGAGGACTGTGATCATTCGAATGTCTAGTAAATTATTTCTGACGTATGGAGAGTACACAAACTAAATGGCAAGTTTATTACCACATAAATTACATCTAACTCAGTCCATTTATGGTGCAGAATATTGATACCTACAGCAGTACCCAGGAAAATCAATTTTATCTAACAATGAATGACTGCAAACACCGAAAAGTGTTACTTTACATCAGTTAACCTAGGCAATTCTACTACTGTTCATTGCTTTTGTCTCTCCTGTTCACATCTTTTCTATCCTCATATCACATACCAAAACATTTTTCTGCAAGTTCATCTTCATTTTAACTTCATACTAGTTTATGTCTTACTGTATATTCTGTATATGCTTAGACCGTGCTCCTGTATTTTCTTCATCATCATCACTATTATGCATGAGGCTAGATTAGTTATAGATCACCGTATACATATGAAAGTGGTATTAATTCAGACACCAGGACTGTAAATAATGATATAATGAGAAGTAATATGTTCTCAAAGGACTTTAATTCACAAATAAACATTATACAAGAGTAGTTCCATTGAATAGAAACTGCTTACCTACCTAACTTTAAACACGTCTAAATGTTTGCAAGATCTGATCTTCAGAATATTTCTTTAGAAGAGGAATATCTTTGTGTATTAACTGTATATTAAGAAAATACCTTGGCTTTGTTCCTGAGGCAAAAAAGGTTGTGACCTGTTATGATTACCTGACAAACCAGTCACAGATTTCCAGTTTATAAATAAGACTGATTTCAAAGTTATCTATCTGAGGTCTAGAGATTAAAGAAGCATGAAGTCCTACATTGGCCTAAAATTCTCATAGCACTTTGGGCATGTTTGCAAGAGTTTAACATAAGAAAAAAGGTTTTGCTTCAGAATCTATTGTACCACATACATTTTAAATGTTACAAGCCTGTGAAATTTTTTTAACTTAAGTCAAATTCTCCCCATAGAAGTGTAAAACTGGAATCTCTTTATTGAAGTCAATGGATATGTTCCAGATTTAAACCATAAATAAGAATAGAGTTTGGCTCCAGATCTTCAGCCACAATCACACAGGTTAAGGAGAAGAGTAGGATAGTCTGAAGACTATTTTTATATAGTTTTCCTTTGAAAGGAAATACTTACGGCTGTTAGGCTTCAGCTGGAAAAAGAATGGTCATTTATTCTTACCCTTGCAAAATTAGGCCGATAGCTTTGCTGCATAGAATGAACGCAAGACTGAGTCACAGTTACAGTATGCTGGGTGGGGCTGCAAAAGAAAGAAATATTCTTTACCTTGACAATATTTGTTTTTACCTTGAGGGGTGGGGGGAAATATGGGTGATTTTATCTGTGAATGGGTGTGTTCCCAGCAAATTAGCCGGGTATGCCAGCTGACTAGAGTTCTCTATGAACGTTTGGTAGCAGAACAGTAGTAGCAAAACCAACAAACAGTCTGATAAGGAATGACAGGAAATCTTGATGAAGCTATAGAAAATCCCTTAAAACATGCGCTGAATTTGAAAGTCCCCAAACATCACAGGGAGGGATGTGGTTTTCACAACAGGCATTTTCCAGGTTCCTGACAACAGGGGTGCTGGGTGCCCCAAAAAAATACTGCTGTGCAAGGACAGGTAAATGATATACATGCAGTTACCATATTTGCCCATCTATAACTTCCTGGTTACCCTCTAAAATCACGTGCAGTTCACCAGCTGTGTGAATTAAACATGTGTCTCTATAGCATACGTGAAAGCTTACAGAGGAGTGTTTTTTTTGCTCTCGCCTCTGATCTGTGACAGCCTGCTGCTTTTTCTTCCTGGTATCTGCTGGCCCCTGTTTTCATATAGCCTGCCCCTTCCACCTCCATCTCCCCGCTCCCCGATTTCCACAGCTCACTCTCCTGTGGCCACAGTCATGCTTCTATCAGTACCTACACACTCCTTTCCCCTTACAGAAGTTACCTGAGCATGTAGGTTATCTGAGGACTTGTTCTCAAAGATCAAAACTTTAAAAAGGCATGGATTACTAAATGCAATTATTTACTCAAGAAAATAACACCCTGTGCTTGTGCACATGAAGAACAGTTATCCTTACCGTCTTTAAAATCAATTTCTGCATGTCAGCAGAGAGCCGCAGAGCTTCCCCCAGTGTCCATCAGGGCAGGGCCTGGCAGGCAGGGCCCATCCTGCCACCCCAGCCGTGGAGCAGGGCAGGCTGGGGGGGCCGCCGGGAGCAACCCCAGTCCCAGGCATCATGCAGGGCCTACCGGCAGGGAGGCAGCCTGTGAGTCAGGCTCAGGTCACAGGCCCATGGATGGGCCCGCTTTGGCGGCGGCAGCTGCCTAGGCCGAGACCTGTGGTAGGTGCCGGCCCAAAGTGGCTCCCGAGGCCCTGTCATGGCCTCCCCATGGACCTCTGAGGCCACCTTTCCCCACATCCCTGGCAGGACAGGGCTGTGCTCGATGGCCTGTGGGATCCACCGGCGTTGAAACTTACTGGGTACGCACGTTGCGGGTGAGGCACTCCCAAAGAGGGGATCATTGTGGCCTGAAGAGCTGTTCTCATTTAGCCCCACTGCCACAGGGGCTGGTAAGAGGTGAAGGTCCCCCCTGGCCAGACAACATAAAAACACAGGCCCTCGGTGGAAAAGCCACATCGGACAGGTATCAATAGACTCCAGAGATATATAGAAGCAACAGTACAGTTATGAAAAGTGACTCCTACCTTGAAAACCAATCAGTTTTTCTTTTAAAGGAATATCAGTGTTAGGACCATTCCTTATCCTCCCCACAACACCAGTGGCGGGGGTACACTGGCACCGTGGGACCTGCTTTGCACAGTCTCCAGGAAGTCCTCACAGCAAGTAATCCACTTTTGGCGACTACTTAGGCTTCTGGGTTTTTTTGGTCTAAATATCGCTACTGATCTGTATAACCTATGCTAAACTGAAAAATCACAGGTACTAAGATACTAAAGAACACTGAGATACTAAAATGTTTGACATATCTTGTGCATGTATCTGAACAATACATTCTGCGTCCATCTGCCTTTTAAAAATCTGTTTGAAATAGGAAACCACTTAGCAGCCCTCTAAACATTGTTGCAGGCCTGAAAACAGCTTTTTCTCTGCTTCAGAGCTTAACAGATGTCAAGTTTGCTAAGATGATACACAGAGCACAAGGCAGATGCCGGAGTTACAGCTTGTCCTTCCAGATCTTGGGGAAGAACAGGAAGCTCTTAAAAGTTTGTCTCTCTAACATTTCCCTTATTAGCACACTTGTTCTATATTTGTTTTGTATTCGTCTCTGCCAGTGAACACCTTTCAGCATGACTCCTAGCAATAAATTACCTTGTGAACTGGGATACTTAGAATGGATTTTAAAGTGGAGGCTGCCTTTTACCAACTTAACCAAAGATAATTTTCAGCCAACATAGTGAGTATGTACCAGAGAAATGTCTACATGCCAAAATTCAGATGCTTTTCAGCTTAAGTTCTGTGATTTAAGTTCCCCTGTGGAGCTCCTCAATTCTCATGTGAGGAAGCATAAGGGCACATGTGAGGAGAAACTCTGGCTAATGTGACTTCAAGTCTGTCTTACTTCCTTTAGGCTCTTGCATCCAACAAACACCACCAGGTCCCCTGAAATCCCTCAGAGCTCTTCCCAGAGGACTGTGGCCACACATGGCAGCAGAACCACAAATTTTCTATTCTCTTCTTACTATTACTCTTACTAATTCTTTTTAATGACACACAAACATGAAAGACAAAACATTGTGCATCAGTCAACTTTGATGGAATGAAAATTTCTTCTGGAGCCCAAAAATTGCTTCCAGGAACCCAGTTCACACTGTACTTCCATGGCAGTCAGGAATATAAGACAGCAAGCACCACAATATATGCTGAGTATTTCACCCACTGTCAATGAAGGGAACAGGAGTTATTCTGGACAAATTGCTCCTTCTGCTTAAGACTGTGTTCTCCTCAGGTTCAATTTGACTTCCTTTCTCCACTGAATATTCCTCTTTGTCTCATTTTAAAAGCAAAGTTGTCATTTCATTAGTAAAGTAATACATTTTCTAAAGGTCATTAGACCTCCATTAAGGTCTATGAGAAAACTTACTGTACTTGATGTACGATAAGTGCTGAATGTAGTGCAGTTAACTGGAAGTACCTTTGGGTAAGCATCTACATTTAAAAAAAAAAAGCATATAAAATTTTTAAAAGCACAGTAATAAAATGAACTTTTTAAACACATTTATGGCTTTAAGGACATGTACAAACCCAAAGTAAAGAGGTGAGAGAGGTACATGATTAGAGATTGTTCCCTGGTTTATGTTAGATGATGCTAGCCAGTCTGCAGCAGAGAAGAAAGAAACATTACTTCCATACTGCCAACATCCCATCTTTGCTCCATTTATCCTTGTGGAGGGCTAAGCATCAGACAAAATTCATGGCATAGCACTAGGATTACGTGAAGTGTCATCTCAGCAGGAGAATTTGCAGCTTCACATCTTACGGAAATGGTCTTACTTCCCCTCAGCAAATTTACATTGGTGCCTGTGTGCACTAGAAACTCCAAACACCTGCAGGAGATGTAAAATGTTTTTCAATTCACTGCTCAATCCAAATTGATTTGCACCTACCATCTTTCCTTTGCTTCCTATCTTCTGCCCTCCCACTCTGGCTCCCAGTTTCTGTGAGAACAAGATTTAGACAGGTGATAAGGCATGATCAAAAATGTTTAAATTTCTAAGGTTTTCCATTTCAAAAGATTACAGGTAACTTCTCTTTTGCCACTGAGTTTAATTTTACATTTTCAAAATTTGCATAGAAGACTATTAAAACAACTATCAACATAACTAATGAGTTGTCAGAAGAAAGCAGAACAGACAATAATTTCAATGCATTTATTTTACTTTTTAATATAATGTTCCATGGAAACAAAAGTTAATGTGAATGTGTTGTCAGTGTATTTTTTTCTGACTGTTTGGTTTCTCCTAATAGCTCTTGAATGGTTTGGCAGATTTTAAACAAATTTTGTAGAAGGGTGGAGGTGTTTTCCATGAAAATAGATAGCCAGGGAGAAAATCCAGACCATGCCGTTTTTCAAACTTTGAGAAAAGATGCAGAGTCAGTTTGTACACTATTAAACATGAAAAAATCCGCATGGGAGAGACATCTAATAAATATGCCTGCCATAGGAAAAGTTGCTGTTTTTAGAAACCAAAACAAGTCAAATGTGAAGCACACATTTCTAGCAAAACAGGCTAGTCTTTGTGATCATTGAACTCTCTGGACCAAGAAACCGCAATATTTTCAAAATAAAGTAAAAATATCTACCACTTTTTTGTGAAAACAGGTTTTTTGAAAACTGGCTATTTCTTATGGACAAATCAAGCATTATTACTTGCTGTCACTCTAAAAATTATTTTGATCCTGGTAAGAAAATGAATTTATTTTGCTTCTTTAACCATTGGTTTAAGCCCAACCTAATGTTTGCTGTATTGATTCACTGGATTGTAAATCACCTAGGGCAAGAACACAATTTAAATTTTAGAAAATGCTATTCAACTCTGAGTTACAAAAAAATTACTAAGACTTCAGTGATATGTTATTTCAGGAAAAGCTGGTAACTAAAAGGCTTTATCCTTTATTTTCTTCCAGAAAAACATTTTGTTTTCTTTCATTTAAACCTAGTGTTCTCAATATCAACCTGATTTCCTTCTATGACCAGGTGACCAACCTAGTGGATGAGGGAAAGACTGTGTCTACCTTTGACTACCTCTGACTTTAGTAAAGCCTTTGACAGCGTCTC
>NW_010519860.1:0-5276 GCF_000687285.1 Phaethon lepturus
ATCAACACTCCTGCCCAACTTGGTGTCATCTCCAAAAATTTGCAGAAGACCACTCTAAAACACCATGTTGTACAGTCATCAACCTAGGTACCTTCAGGATTTATCAGCACCCTCATACCTGTCCTCCAGAAACTTTTCCAGAAGATCTGACTAACCAGGTCCCTAAATTTTCTGGGGTCTTCCTCTGCATTGGAGGCAGAATAGTCAAATATACTCACAGCAGGGCTCCCAAAGTACAAGTTCAAGTCTCACTTTGGACTTGACCAAAGTGTATACTGACTGGGTCAGGGCTGGCGTGACTGTTCAATAGGTTGTTGACCCCAGAGACTAGCAAATGTTACTCTCATTGGCCATCATGAATGAGTTTATCCTAATAATCTAAACCTGGCCAGGGTTTAAGGGTCAAGCCTTGACATTCAACTACGATGTAACTGTTAATACAGCTCTTGGCATAGTTTTGACCTTTGCCAACCAGTATTGCCCCAGCACTTTAGGGAATAGGAGCATCCCTCCTCTTGTGCTGACAGGTAGTACAGACAAGGCCACTGGGGTTTTTTGGTGCAATGTGGGTCTGCATGTGCTCATACTCTTATACCTAAGATGGAGTCTTAGCCCATTTTAATTTGCTGCTGAGGACATAACTGATGGGAAGAGGCAGCATGGCTTGCCCTTTCTCTGCTGCCCTGCTTTCTTCTTTCCATGGCTCTCATAACTCCATCTTTTTCTCTTCCTCCTCTTAAAATTTTCTTCCATTTTTAGATTTGCATCCCTAGTAGGATCAAATCCAACATAATCCACTCCAACAGTTTCCTCCACATTCATAAAAAACAAAACAAAAAAGTGAATTTCCTTCTGGGTTTTGTCCTTAGCGTTTGCTTTCCAGGAAGTCAATCACCCAGTATCAGCTGATACTTTGTGTTCTACCATTAGTCACTAACACCATTAGTCTCACCACACTATTATGCTAGTTTGATAAGGGTAAATTCAACAGCAAGTAAGCTGTCATTCCTTTCTTTCCTGTGAGCCAGTCAACATTCCACTTCTTCCTGGGCTTGAGAGCAAGCACAAATTTTTCTGGGATGTAATGCAAGGCCTTCTTTTCTCCCATGCTGCTAAACCTGTTACACAGTTTTACATAAGACTGCAACAATTGTATGCCGTTAACACTTGGATAGTAGTGAAAGAGCTTTCCTGAGGAAACAGCACAGATTTCCTGGCTGAGGTAGACCCTTCTAAGCCATATCTTAAACTACTTCATCTCTACCAGCAGAATATCCTACCTACAGCTTCTCTTCAGCTTTGTTTTATTTCAGCATAGATGTGTTTTTCAGTACTAGCAGATATGTACCATATCTGACATGCAATGGAACAACAGTGACATCCATTGGCTAAAGTAAACCCAAATTAGAACTGTTCATTACAAAAGGATTGTTTTTAATGGAAAAAGTGTGCTTGGTGTAAGTCATTCTACTATATTTTATGTGATCAATAATTATCAATGTTTTAGGAGAGTCATAGAAGTTAAGCTAATTTTCACATTTTTTCCTCAGGTCTTTCCTGAGAAGCAATCAGTTAGCTTGTCTTGTCTAAGAGAGAAATACACACTGACTGTCAAATATCTACAACATGAGAAAGATCTCATTTTCTGGATATTGCAACACTGATACTCCAAATGTTCAGGCAAATACTAAAGACATCTGAAAATATTTGTGAGGTGCAGGTGAAATTATTTGTCTTCTTTCTAGCTGGGTAGGTACTGTCCAAAGGCTATACCTTAACACCGTCTGAGCTGAAGAAACTGAGACCTGCCTCTTTTTTTTTCTGCCTCGTCTTTTTTTTCCCCTCCTCTCTTCATCAGAAGATTCTTTAGTAGCTTCAGGAGCTTTTCTAGGAAATGGCTTTAAGCTGCCCACAGTTTGAGAGGTTATTGACATCAAAGCCAGTCACAGCATTCTAATCACACTTGCAGCAAGTTCTAAGGATGCAGGTAGCATAAATTTCCCTAATTCTTCTGGCACACTCAAAAGTAGCGTGAATCCTTTGGGATGCAGAGTTGTGCTGGGAGCTCATGACTAGGAGGCTGCCTGCCATGATACTCAACTATTTTTTCATGCTGCCATTCCACAACAGAGAATCATTATTTTTAAAGATATTACTTTTCTCTTCAGAGATACGGTTCTTTGTCTCTCAGAGGAAAGATTTTAAGGTTGGTTGTATTAAAACACGTGGTGTTTATTTGCAGTTAGTTATAAATCAGTCCACAGCACCCTCCATCATCCGTCTTCTTCCCCATGGCCCAGTGTTCATGTCATCAGCCACTTTTATCAGTAGCAAGGTTATTTTTTTCTTCTTGGTAGGATATTAATATATTTAAAGTACAAAATGCAATTGTGACTCCTCACTGAGTTATAGCCAAGTGTTAAGGTCAATCATAATCCAATTCTTAATCCACCTATACTAAGAAACTAGAAAACTGTAAACATAAATAAATGTTACAGGCTACTATATCAGATACTTTTCTGAAGCTCAGTGTTACATCTTTGTTATTGAACAAAGCTTTCATCAAACCAGAAGAAATTACATTTCCTTTGAACATCTATTATGCACAAACCCGTGTCTATTGGTGGAATTACATTATTATTCTTTGTTGCCTGAGGGTTCATTAATCTACTTGTTACAGTGTAGGCTCTAATTATCCTGGCTAGCCTGCTAACCTTTCCTAGAGTTTGGTGCAACATTAACTTTTTTCATTTCTCTTTGGAAATTCCATGATGTTCTAAGATTTACTAAAAATCAGCAGTAACACCCCAGAGATCCTAAATACTATTTTTTTTTTTTTGAAGGAGAAATCCTTGAAGTAGTTGTACTTCAGCATTCCACATAACTCTTGTGTTAAATAAAAAGTATACTGTCCCTCGTGATATAAATTAATATTCTTTCCTCTCTCTTTCTCCAAACACAGAAAAGCTATCTGGTTAGACCCTTCTCTGTCTTGGTTGTGATAATTCTAATTTCTGAACACATTGGACTAGCATAGACCACCATATTCTTTCTGTGGTTCACTCTCTGATGATTCATCACGATTCTTTAGCACAGTTTAACGCACAGTTTTGAGCAGGCAGTTCATGGCTGAGTATTGCTATAGCGCATATTGTAGAAGGACAAGCTGTGCTGTCCAAGTCCTTTATCAGATTATGTGCTTGACTTACTTCAGAAATATTATGTATGGAAATCTAGAATGACTACTGCATAATGGAGACAAATCACCTGAAAATATTACTCTTAGAATTTTTAAGCAGAAAATATTGTATGTGATGGCAAAGTGAACTCCCTTTCTTTAGTTTTTCAGACCTCTTATAGGTTGAAAATAATTTCACTATTTATCTTTGGTAATCCTTTGACTGACAAGCTTCCCTTCTTAATACCTTATAGCAGTGGAGGTAAAGAAGTGACAAAAGTGACTCCTACAGCTATTCAAACTTCTGTTCCAGTATTGGTATTACTCCCCACAGCGGAACACAGTAATGGAGTAGCTTACTTCTTAAAAAAATAAAAATCATTATTATTCCTATTTTTATTAAGCCTTTGCTATGTTTTACTGTTTTAGCTTTTATTTTTATGAGAACTTTTACTGCTTCTGTCCTGGTGGTGTGTCTGAGGAGCTGATGTCTGCTTTGGCTTGCAACCATTTCTTTCTCATTCTCCCCCAATACAAAAAATCACATGCTACCTCATTTAACGAAATGTAACATTAGTTTGCCATAAAACTGGCAATAGCAACTGTGGTTTGTGTAGGACACTGTCACCCAATAAAGAGTACAATAGATCTATCTGCAATATGACAGTCCACATAAGACTTGCTGACAAATACAAGCTTGGTAAAAAAAATTTGGCTATGGTTTATATAAGCGTCCAGAACACTCTTAGTCTTAACACAGGATTTAAAAAGTTTTGATCTTGTTTTGGATTTTAACAATATGCTACCAGCTTCAAGCAAGCAATTAATCAAAGATTTCCTATTTAAATCCTGTCAGCTGCTTACATGGGGTCAGCAAGTGCAGCCAAGCGTAGAGAAGTGGAAAGCACGCTGCGTGAAATACACCATTATGCCAAAACAACCTTCCAGAGGAGATGAAATAAGTGTCCTATATACTCACTTCAGGTTTACAGTGTTCAATAAGAGGCTTGAGGAAAGTGGTAAAGTAGAAGAAGCACAGAAATAAAGAAAAAATTAAAGACTTACAGATCCATAACTGTACCCTTTCATTTTGGATTTTTTTTTTCTGAAAAGTTGTATTATAGTAAGGGTCTCATTTGAAAGAAATTAGCAAGTTAAAAAAACCCCAAACCTTAGATGTCTGCAGACACCGGTTGAAGCTTGTTGAAAGCTGCATTAGGAGTACAGAACCCAGAGGATCAGTTTTGTGAATTGCACCTTTTCCTTTCATAAAAAACTGACAGCTATCCAAAACAAAATGTTATAGCCTGTTCTACACAGACCTGTTTGCTTAGATCCACAGGTATCCCGGCCGGTATCAGTTACAAGTGTAACAGAAACACAGACAGCTTTTCAGTTTATATTTTAGCTCACCAGCCACATCAAAGAAATCAGTGATTTGCACAGCACTGTTTGTATGACTGGTCTGTTACATGGGAGGAAAAGTCTGTTTATGAGTTCCTTACTAAGTGGACTGCTGTGAATGTTGATTTAAGCCTGTCAGTGAGAGCATTACTAGAAGAAGGACAGATCATGAGCAATGTCCTCCAGCTGACCACATTCAAGCTACATTGATGACACTTGAACCTGGTGTGAACCTGGATGTTGCTCAGGATCTTTACAAAGTACAAATGTGTTGGAAGGGAAATCACTGTCATAGCACCTTCTCTCTGGAATTTATGTATTTGGTGCCAAAAATCAACAGGCTGCTTGAATAAGGAAACAATATTCCTAACAAAGATCATCCTTCAGATAAATCTTCAAGCTGGATCTTTCCAGCTTTGCATCTTCACTCGAGAATGCAATTTAGTAACACACTTACGGGCATGCTGCGGTGAGAGATAAGTAGCGCAGGCAATAAGCATTCTCTGGGTCTGCTTGGACTAAGTTTCTTTCCCACGTTCAACAAAATGTGCAGAGATTCAGCATGCAGTGTAATCTCCTGTAGCCCTGTGCAGCACCCTCCGTTGCAAGTGTGGGTGGAGACCGCCCTAGACTCCAGCACCATCAGGTTCAAGAGGAGATAAGTGCTTTCCTGTCCTTAAGCACTTGAGCAGGA
>NW_010519860.1:5307-63315 GCF_000687285.1 Phaethon lepturus
ATCCTTTCATGAATCAGAGCAAGAGAGAGCAGCCAATATCTCCAAGGAGTCTGAGGAAACTCTCCTAGTTAAGAGAAATGTGCTTTTAAATGATTTTTTAATTTCCCTGACACTCTCTTTCACTCATCTGTTTTCTACTTAGGAGGATATCAGGACGAGAACAAGATTTTTCCTTAATGAGCTCATCTGATCCCTCTCTGATCTCTCAGCCTACATCAGTAATCCCTGGTATGAGGAAAAACAATAATTTTTCCAGCAACTGGATACACTATTAAAGATAAGACCATGCAACAGAGCAAAGAAAAGGCACAGATGTTCTCTAAACTACACTCAAGCATCTAGAAGGTGGGAAAAGACTTCCTGATTAATATACAAAAATAAAATTTTATTATTCTACCTTCAACTGAAGCAAATACAATAAGTGTTTAACACTCCCTGTAGCTACATTTTTAAAAGCTTTGATTCTATACTTGGTATTGATTTACTTGTTCTACCTTTTTCACATAGGAGAATGCTAAAAGCAGGGCGTTTATTTTTGCTGTACACCCTCATTTTCTCCTATCTTCCAAATGCTCTCTAGCAACCTGAGTGTCATTACTAGATCAAAGAAAGCCAATAACCTTAATCTAGTTAGTAGTTACAAACACCACTAAGGAGAAAATTATGGGTGAGAATTGTGAAGCAATTAAAAGGACAAAACTCTGACACATGCTAAACTTCCAAGATTAGAAATCAAGTAACATTACCTCATTGTTATTGTATACCACTATTTCTGTAAACACAGAAAACCTGACCTGGAGCCCACAGACCCTAGCGAAAGGGTTTCTTGCAGGGATCAGTGGATACTGAAACAGGTTTCTGGGCCCTGCCGGGGATGAACAGAATAGAGCAACTATTATCATCTTCAGTCCAGATCCTCAAACAGCATCTACGAACCTAATTTTTGCCAGATCCCTGTGGGAATGAGGAGTTGAAAGAGGCAATATCCTAAAAACTTCTTCTGATCCAAGGCCCAGATCATTTAATCTCTCAGGGCAGAGCTGAGGATTTGCTTCTGGAAAGCTAAACACAGAGAGAAGAGCACTGCAGGACAGACTCTCTACTGGTCAAGACTTTTGGCTGCAGAAGGCACAAACAAAAATCTCCCTTGACTCAAGGGCACAGGAACTGCTTCTCATTTTCCAGTGTTTATTTCTTTGCCAGTTCATCACCAGTTACTCGTGTTTAGAGTGCTGTGCTTTGGGGAACTTCCACATTAGGAGACTATGCAAATGGGCCAGAGCTGTTTCGTTTCATCTGGCAAAAGACAGGCTAGGAACAAGTGCTTGAAGAAAAAAGGGAAAGAACAAGTGTTCCTCTCCTCCGTGTACCCTCCAGGTTTCCAGCAATATATGGCCAAGGGAATTCTATATCTACGTTATAATGGAAGGAAGCGACATTAATGTGACTAACTGCTTGAATTTTTTGCCTTCACAACCTCCTGTCTCACAAGGTCCTGCAGTCTACTCGCATGTAGTGTGAAGTAAACTGCATTTCTTTGTTGTGAACTTGCTACCATATCTGGAAACTATTCTTGAACTGTAAGAAGTAGCAAGAAGAAGTTGCAAGAAGTAGCATGAAAAAGGTGAACTGGCTTCACTGGCTCCACTATTTCCTTCATTGGCTGTGACTGATGCACTCTCCCTGTTTGAACTAAGTGACATTTAGTCCAGGCAGATGCTTAGCAAGTAGGCCTAATCAAAGTTAATCCTACCGTGTGAGGCTACCAGCGACAACTCAGCACCAAACACCCCCAAAAAAATGGTTCTGCTGGAGAGTGGGCTGATAAGCAGATGAAACTGCATTAACACAGCAGAAAATCTGACTACAAATCAACCACTTTACGCTACAAATATCTGTAGCCATTAGGGCCTGTTGAGCTCTCTGTCCATAGCAGCTGGCCACGGTGGTGATCTTCCCTGGAACAGGGACACCTCTCAAGGTTACCCCTCCAGGCTGAGAGACCTTGTATCTCACACCAGACACTGATGGGTTGGTAAATGACATTTTTTGCCTGCACATAACATTTAAGAAACGAATAGTAAGCTTACGCTTAGTAGAGTATTGACAGCAAATCCCTCTGTACTTATTAAACATTTTACATACTTAAACTTACTGATTAGAACTCAGTAAACTAACTACTAGATCATATCTGTCCGAATAATCTCTGACTCGTCTCCTACAATATTAGCTGCCCTAAATAAGAAACCTGCGCTTGCTATTTAGTCACTACAGTCTCCATAGTACTGGTCTCATCTCAGGAGTTTTGGTAATCACAGCCTCAGACATTTATTTCTAGAAGCCACCTTGGAAGGCCACTCCTGCAGAGCTTGAAGCAGCAAAACCCTGCTGCAAGCTGCACTGCCTTCTGCTCCTGAAGCTGCCAACTTGCAGCCAGAGTGTAACTGCAGCTACAGCACGCTCAGTCCCAACCACCCGTTAACAAGCAGACATGGATTTGAACAAATCTTTCACTTAACTCAGCTTTTAGACAAACCCAGACCATGCTCTCGGCATGCATCAGACACATCTGTTGTCGAATGCCACTTCCTTGACATTTCTGTCTCCACTGACAGGTTCTGCTTGTAAGCATACCAGGACAAACGCCATCCACTGTAAACAAGGACCAGCATTATTTACACTGATGTAACTGAGATCAAAGCATGTCCTTCCCACACACCACTAAAGCAAAGATATGGTACAGCTTATTTTTATGTGGTGTCAAGTCTTTGGAGTCAATTAGAGTCATTACTATTTACAGATGTCAAAAAAAGAAAGGCTGAATGAGGATGTTTGACAAGGTCACGGGAAAGAGAGTGATTTGCATGCTGATATGCCTAGGGAGAAGTATGCCTTTATTCCATAATGAAAGCCCTGTCAGCAGTGTGATGGCTGATATAATGAATAGAAGTTGCAGAGGCTGATGATGACTAGAGAAAAGATGTGACCACAAAGATGGAAAGAAGGTCAATTAGATGAACTCAAGAGAGTTCAAAAAGGGCAAGCAACTGAAAGCGACTCATGCTTGTTCACTCCTACAGAACATTTTTAAGGAAAAAGTCATTCTACAGCAGATAAACTGCAAGTACCACAATGGAAGGCTGTTTTTTCCAAGCCTGTTTCTTCTCCTATTGCAGTTCAATCAGGTAATTTGAGCTACAATACAAAGGTTTTAAGACATTGGCACCAGGACTTCATACAGTAAGCAAAACCAAGTTTTTCCATTGACATCAGAGGTTAAAAATTTAATTCAGAGGGTGCTGGTACCGGCCAGGCTCTTTGCCGTTGTAGTTTCACAAACCAGCCTACCTGTAGGCTGTCCCCACTATGAGCTCCAATCCTCTTCTCGTGTGAGCTCTCATGCCCACACACTGAGTGAAGAGACTGATTAACACATCCATTGAACAGTATTTTTCTAGCTATTTTTCAGTTTATTGATTTGACTGAAAGCAGCTCAGCCCTTAGTAGCACAAGGAGTAGAGCTTATGCAAGGGTAACGCTTCAGAGGAAGCACCTCACTTTACCCTTAACCTATAAAACTCCAACCTCCTTATGTGAGGTTTGGGAGGAGATTGATGAGTAAAACTTACATTCGTGGAAAGCATAAATATCAAGAAATCGAGTTCCAGTAGGGCTTTCAAGGGCTTTAACAGAGCATTAAGCAGAAAATAGTTCTTCAACTTCAAAGAAAAAGACTGAAAGAGGGAAGTGTGATCACGCTTAAATTGTTATCCTGTCCTTACAGCATAACAGGGGTGATTCCTTCAGCTCAGACTCAACAAGGTGAGGATGTTCAGTATAAAAGCCCCAAGACACACATGTAGAACAGAGCCCATTGAAGATTCCCACTTGAGGAGCAGAACTTAAGCTCAGAGTCAGAGCATATACAAATCTGAATACACTAAGAAAAAAATATCTTATGAACTTCAGTAATACAATATGTGGGAAGGAGTATAATATATTCCTCCCCTCAGCCTCCAGCACTTCTCTGTTCTGGAAGAGCACGAGCTGGAAGTACTATATTTGTGCTTAAAAAGTAAGAGTTTTTTTTTTCTGTGGTTAGGAAGATACTTTTATATGCACTTTTTTCAAAGCTGCTCATCAGAGGAATGTTTGCAAACATCCATTGCTGCCCACTATTAACAACAAGAGCACAGGCTTGTTGGGTAAAAATCCTGGTCTGGGAAAGTAACTGCCCTGTTTCCAAGCTCTGGTCTTCTCTGCTTTTTACAAATAACTTTGCCCTTGCATTTCCTCTGTATAGCCTGTCTTCATAGTATTTCCAAAGTATCAGGAAAGGGTTTTAATAGAAATTACAGTTTCTGTGATGAAAATTCCTCTTGGGGAAAGACATAGAAAACAAACAATATAGCCTTTTTGTAGTGATTTTCCTAGGAGATATGTTAACTTTCTTGCAAAAGTGAGGAATATCCGTGAAAGAGTTTTGCAAGACCAAACAGGACCAATGGTTGTGGGGAGACTTGAAGCCTAGTTGAGTTACAAAGTGCATGAAGGCTTGGCAGCTAACACGGCTATTGATTTAGGACTAGGTTTTTTGGGGTTTTTTTTTAATTATCTCATAGACCTCCAAGGAGAACAGTAGGACCTCAAAACATTTAAAAGCAAGAAGAAAGCTGCCCTTGACAAGACCAAGAACATTGGATATTTCACACAAGAGCGATTTGAAGGGGAAAGTATCATGGACATGTGATACATGAGGTCTGAAGTCAGCGCAAGGCAGATAAGCATAGCAGCATTTAGCCATTGAAATAACCACTTTCCCCATAAGAAGTATTTTTGTTATTTCTTACTGGAATTTGCTCCCCACCCTACTAGCCCAGCAGATCCCGTTATTGCTTGAGCATCAGGGCATATTGCCAGGTCAAATTTCCCAGGCTTTTCTAAGAGAAGTTAGTTCCTGCTCTCTTCAAGTCCCAACAAGCAGAAGATAAAGTGCATCTGCTTAAAATAATTAACTACAGGGTGTTTTATTATTTTAAAGCTTAAAGCTACCAAAACAAAGTCAAGAATGGATTTTTTTTTTTTGTTTAAGTTAAGAAAGCTTTACTTAAACAGACACCAAGGAATGTTGTTCTCCATAGAGGTTATGCAGGAGGTCAGACTACATGACAGAAGACCATTTTGACTTCTCTCCAAAGAGACATGAATCAAACACATACCTAACACCACTGGTGGACGCAGTAAAGAGCTACCTGCCTAACTGCTTGATTACAACCACATCACTTAACCATGGAAACAGGTGCTCTGGTGCTCCCACCCTACCCCATTCCCAGTTAGATTGTACTCATCTAACTGTTAATTGATTGTTAACTACATAAATTATTCCATTGTGAAGTGCTCATGTGTGTTATCCATAATAGGGCCATGTCACCCAGTAGCATGAATATCTGAGGAAAGAGCTGTATTTAAAAAAAAAACCAAAGCCACCAAATAAAATGAAAAACCCAATCTTTTTTCAGTTTACCAGCATTTAGCATAATGATGAGATGAATGCCTATTACATTATTTTGTGTACCAACCAAGACTTGAGAATATGTCCGAGCAAACTTGTTGTAAGAAAAAAAAAATATTGCTGTCAGTCCTCAAATTAAAATCCCACCCTAATGAGACGGTGTTATCTTCAGGGCCAGTCTTCAGAATAGCAGGGTCTGTTACTTAATTGGCAGGTAGCAGTCCACTTCATTTGTAATTTAGCCACCTAGTACTAACTAAACACTGACCTAAAGAGAAAATGGGCCTGAAGGAGACAATGATTCTTGGGATCTGCTATCTGTAATACGTTAGTGGTATTATGACTCAGTTTATCCTCACTGGATTCAGTAAATGAGCTAAAAGTATTAATATAGCATTTCAAGATGCACTGCTATCAGCTTAAACTGCTGTGAAACTTGCCATGCTGATTTAATCACCTTGCTGTCGTGTGATCTGTTGAAGACATTGCATCATCCTTCAATGCCCTTTGAAGGCATGCAATGTAGCAAGACCTTTCAGGAACTCTTCCAAACATATTAGTGACTCAGATCTGCAATCTTAACAGAGCTGATCATTAAGTAACCACCCAGGTTTCAGGTGTACACCAAAGCAAACAGCAATAACTGCTTTTAGAACCATATTTTTTCCACAAAATAGATTTCAGAAGCTCTAAGTTCTTGAATATTCATTGTTTTCTGGTACTTGTATTCTGTTTTAGTAGCATCCTAATACAGATCACTGATAAACTAGTTGATACATTAGTTGATAAACTAATGTTAAAGAGCCCAAATAAAATATTGTGTTTTAATTAAGAGTACAATTATTAACTATCTTAAGTTGTGGGGGTTTTTAACCTCTCATCAAGAGGCCCATCTTAAAGAACCGGATTTAGCAGAAAGTTTTAAATTTTAACATCATCTGAATGCAATTACCAGCTCAAGTATGACTTTGGGTGAAATGCCAGCACTACATTTTGTCAAATGGAAATTTACTAGGTTTGTCTGGGACAAGCCCTTGTAGGTCACATGAAGTATTTCCTTTTCAGCCTAAGCTGCTGGAAGCAGCCATGATTTTTCCCTGTCATTTTCTAACAATGCAAGTAAGCAGCATTGATTACACTCTGGTTGCCAACAGTACTCCCTGTGCTCCGTGCTGAAATTCTTTGTCTTGGCTATTTCACATTGCTGGACAGAAAACCACAGGAACTTCAAATTACAGGAATTCTTACAGTTATTCACATTAAAGTCTTTTGCTCCAGTGACTTGAGGTCTGCTGTTTTACACTACAAATCCTTCCCAGTTCTCAAGCCTGCTGACTCACTGATTCATACTGAATCATATCCAGTGGTTCCAACTGGTTTTCATCTTTTTGTACTACTTCTTTGCCTTTGAGTCAATTTCTCAAGCATTCTGTACAAAAAAAAACAAAGACTGCTGCATATGAACATGATCAGTATATACACTTACCTTACCTGTGTGCATTCAGTTCCTTTCCCCCAGGAAAACTTGTTGACTTTAACACAGGAAAAATGCTGCATATCAATTCTGTTAGCAGATAAATGTCCTGTCCTGCCCCTCATCTTTTTTTTTTTATTCTTTTTTAAACACCATCCCATCAACTTTGGCACTCTCTCTTTCTTTTGATCTGCCCAGAATAAAAGGAGCCATTAGCACAGCAATGTAATGCTCTGAACTATCACTCTCCAGTTCTCATAACATCAAACTGTGTTGAGAAAACACAGCGTGATGTCACTTCACTTTGTGAAAAGCTTGGAGATTAAATGTTTATAGTAACAATGACTGCAGCAACAGCTTCAGCCAAATGCAGCGCTGGCTGGAACCACACAAGGCCTTCTGCAGAGCCTTATTACCTAGGCACACAACTCCCAAACCTCTCCACTTGTCCTTCCCAAGCAGGTCCTGCCAGATATGCCAAACTGTGAAGCTAGAGTGAGGAATCCATGTTTTTTGGAAGTTCAGAGTAAAGGTCACAATGGGATAGAAAACACATTTTCCAAACTTTTGCAGCCTCACACCTAATAGGATCATGGTTAGAAAGGCCCCCCGTGTTCTGTGCTTTCTTCTCTTTCTCCAAAAGAGAGACAGAAGAAAGTTTTGCAACACATAATCACACCCCATTGTTGACATCAGCTTTTAAGGGCATCTTCCGCCGGGAGATTGTTTAATGCTCTTATGGGACCCTCTTCTATGTCCTGCCAATTAATTAATCTAGAAATGCTGAAGAACCTAACCTGAAGTAGGCAACAAGAGCAAGTTTGTCCAGAGATCAAAAAGTCAGAATTTTCTTCCTTTCTCAGAATGGAGAGAAGAAGAAGTTGCTGTTTCTGATAATATTTGTAAGCAATCTACTTTAAAAAAAAAATTCCCTCAATGTAAAGATTTGTTCTTCCAGGATATTGCCCAGTTCTTCTCTGGCCAACACTAGTCCAATCACACCAAACTCAACATAGTATTTACCACACCATCACTCATTTCAATGCTCTTTAACCAAGTCATAGTAAAGGAACATAATTACTATATCCATTACAATTTCTAAAAGATGAAAAGATGGAGTAAGCCATGAAGACTGGACAGAATGCGTATAGAGCTGAAAGATATCACTATGGATGCATCAGACTGAGTCATCTGTTTTCCTATATATCTGCCACCACATGAAAATCTGAAAGTTTCCAGCACAAAAGTTTTATCTGTCCAAATTCCAGACACACATGCCTGCACAGAGAGCTGGAAAACACAGAGAGGATTACAGAAAGATCAGTTTGACGGGACCTCTGGAGTTCTGTAGTCCAATCTCCTGCTACTACCAGCAACAGATCAGATGAGCCATAATCCAAAAACTTCCAACAATGTATATCCAGATCCTTTTTGGATTGGTGACATGTTCCAGAGTTGCACTGCCTTCCTTCTGAAATTTTTTTTTCTGAATATCCACGCAGAATCTGCCAAGCTGCAATGTGCTGTCCCTGCTCCTTTTTGCCTCATCTGTCACTACTATGTTTAGTTTTGTCATCTTTACCTGAGAAGGGAGCTATCAGGTCACCCCTTAGTATACCCCTCACCACATTAAAGTAATCCATCTCTCTCAAACTCTTCACAGAAGCATGCTCTAGACCTCTGCCCAACTTACTACACCTCTGCCAACTCCTCTCATTTGTTTTTTTTTTTTTTTCCCCATTCCACTGGAAATGGAGACTGAAAGAAAGACGCTATTCTAGCTGGGCCTCCCCAGCACCAGCAGCAAGAGCAGAATCAGGGAATGAGTTTTCACTCCCACAGTCCCACAATGGTAGAGGGCTGTGCTCACATTACAGACCAAGAGGAGGGGATGGGAAGGTTTGAACCCTGTCCCTAGCCTAAGAGGTGTATCAGTAGAGCTTATTTCCGTAAACACTGATTTGGGACAAATATATATCATTACAGGCAATTAGTTAACTATTTTAGACATTATTCATCTCTTTTTGTTCTTCTCTTTCCTTCACAGATACCATTTCATGAATTATTTTTCCCTTCTAGCATGGAAATCCATTCCCAGGGAATTAAAGGAAACAAATTACTGTCTATTATGATGTTGCAACTCCTAACCACAAGATTCAGCATCAAGAAGTAAAGAACAATTATTGGAACATCAGAGCTTAACTAAACATTTCAGTATTTGGCAAGGCATCCTCCAAATCAACAAGGAAATAGACAGCTGTGCATAGTGTGCTCATACTTGGTAGCTACAAAATATTATTTGAACAGTGTTCAATTTTAGAAACATTACACTTGCTTTTAGCGTAGGTGCTCTGATATTGAAATGAAGCTCTTCAAAAAACTTTTTTTTTTTTTTTTAGTCATTTGCTATTAAAGTGTATGCTAGTATAGAGTTCATGTTTTGTATGGATCTTCACAATGGTTTATGAAATTTTTTGACTGACTAGATCTTTATCAGTTGCTCTGGCAACCACATCCAGCAAGAAACAGAAGTGCTAACCCAGAGACCAGCTGATATCTCTTCCCTTTGGGCACAGCAGGAGGAAGCCTAAAGTACTGAAGATATAAATCCCATTTGCAAGATTCAGAGGTCAGCCTGCACTCTTGGTTAGACCAGAATAGGTCAAGCTTTAGAAGCCAATTCAAGCTTTCTCAAGAGAAGGGAGCAGCTTTTGCTGCAATGAAAAGTTTGGTGCCTCTTAAAAAGCTAGAATATGGTGTCCTTTTGGATATAAGAGGTCAGGGTGCTCAGAAAAAGATGTCAGTTTTGAAACCAGAGACATTAAAACCACACAAAACTTGGATTTGTCAAAATAGGAGATCAAATTAATTAACATTTACCAGCTGTGAGGTTCCCAGATTGAAAGAATATGTAAATGCAGAAACCACATATGAAACACAATAGATAAAAATCTCATCCCTATTACTGTCTTTTCCATGTATCACCAAGTTTACCACCTTTTTAATATTTAACCATCCATAATGTTTGCATAGGCTAAAGATCACTGACCAGCAGCAACTCTATTTCAGATCTGCAGAGCAGATGAGACTTCTCAGGGGGAGTCACTGGCCCCGCAGCACTGCCACGCTCCCAGGAGACACAGCCTCTTTTTGCAGGAGTGGAAGAGATTTCTAATACCCCCCGCCTTCTTACAATGAAAACACACAGCCCTTGAGGGCTGGCCAGTCCTTGCCTTTTCTGACACAGTGCACAGACATGCTGGCACCCGGTCGCCACAGACCTGAGGCAGAGCAAACATTGTAGTCACGCTCCATGCTAGGACCTTTCCTCCGGTGTCTAATCAGCTACAGCAAGAGACTGGGTTGAAATCTTGTTGCTTATGAGCAGGTCTCAGACCAGGTTTTTGTGTGCTGGACACAGCTCACCTTCCTCCTTTGGGACCTGTCTCACAGCAGCAGAGCCCCGGAGCCTGCAGCCTTAGCTCCACACCCTGGCCTGGCACACCGGCCCCTCTCCTCTCCCTCCCAGGCTCTTGCAGAAGCAAACTGACATCTTACACACCAGAAGGCCTTTCTGGTTTTGCTCTACCATTTCCCCTTGTACAAAAGGAATACAAAAAAACACTATAGTCTCCCTTGTCCGATCTGCAAGACACCACCTCCCCTCCCAAGCCAAGTTAAACACAGCAGGCCAGCCACACCACCTAACAACATGAACCTCCCTGTCACCATGCAGGCCAAAACAGTGACTGCCTCAGAGCTTTTGCTTTTCTCGCTCTTGGGCTTTCCTTCCTCTAAGGAAGCTTTGAGATGCAATAGGTGCAGAGATGCAAAAAGAAAAGAGGCTTCCACCCCCCCACATTGTTCTCTATCCCTCTCTACCAGGGTAGGGATTTTCAAGGGCACTTTCTGTATCTTTCTTCTTCAGAGGAAGACAATCACACTTCCCTTCCCTCCAGGCCATCCTGTGACTCCCTTCCAGCTGGATCTAATAGGGTGAAGTGGCTTTCAGCTGGTTCAGATCAGCTTGGGGAGCAGCTGCTGATCCCTGGAAGACCGTGTGGGACCGACTCCTCCTGCAGAGCCAGCCATTTGCAAGATCCTGGCAGTCCAGGCCTAGCACAGCTTGTACGGCTGCTGAAGCCAACAGCACGTATTTTGTTTAGCGTAACAGGTACGTATAATCAGCAGTGCATTATAGTAACCAGCCTTAAGTAGCACAGACAGACACATCCCTCTCCACTCTATGACCAGATTCTTGGTGTCTACAGCAGCAAGAGATTAGGTGACCAATTAAACCCCTCAAAACAGAGTGTTTCCAATTAGAATAAATAAGAAAAAAACCGTATTCAATAAATAACAGCAAGTCTTCTATAGGAGTCATCGCTGAAATTGGTCTGCTGTCCCGACTTTGGTGGAAGACAGAGTTTGGTATTTCTCCCACCCTGTTTCCAGCAGAGATGTGGTTTACACTGGCAAAAGGCTTACTTAAACCAATTCCCAAGAGAAACAAGTTACGCAGTAAGAATGATTGTTTCCATAGGCATAGCTCTCTGCATTATTTACCATCAGAACAATATTCACCAGAAGCAAAATTTTAAGCACAGACCACACTCCAGTTTCCACCAATTTCATCACTATCTAGGTGATGCCAGAATAGAAACAGATTTACGCCATCTCAGCTGGCTGCGATCTCCTACTGAGTCCACCAGGTTTTCTGAATCTGATCCACCCTGGTTCAACGCTCAAAAAAGCCAGAGTTAATTCATTACAGCTCTAGCATCGTTTTTACCTACCAACCCTTGCATGCTGTCACTGGTAGTGACCAGTTGGCTCTAAGCAGTCAAAGAGCAGGTGCTAAAGGCACACCTGAGAGCCTGAGGTTTCTGACCATGGTTTGGAGTGAGCAGCGCATGGAGCAGCTGGTGAGATCATTGGTTTTCTGCCCTTCACAAAGCAGCAGTTGAACCATCTTAATTTACCATTCGGTCTCTTATAGTAAAACCAATCGCCAGTTTTGGCTTGCCTCAAAATACTGCACTGCAAATTGCAAATGAGAACTTACAACTCAGCTGCCTATACATTAGGGCTGAGCTGGCACTTTGAGGTTGTAATCTCATCAGCCTCTGCAAGGCATCTCCACTCATGAATCAGAGCAATAAAAAAGCATTTTAGAAATCAAATACACAGAGTGTTCAAAGTAATAGATAAGCAAAACTTACAGCAGTCTCTGACTTTTTTCACTGACCTATTTTTGACCCATCGTCACCCATGACCTAGGATTTATGTTTCCTGGCATTCAGATTACTGTGCTTTCTCTAAATGGTACTATTCTCTAAAGTGTTAATTTTTCCTTCTTTTAGATTTTTATGATAAACATAACGTTTTAGTTCTTACTTTCTACACTTTCTTCCAAGTGGTGATCTCAGGGTTCTTTAAACGTAGTAGAATTCAGGAATTAAGGAGCCTTTGTGAAGGGGATTCCAATCCACCAAATTCACATACATTCAATCCACCGAATCTCTATGTATGCCCTTGGAAGCTTTCAAGACTGGGCTGGACAAAGCCTTGAGTGACCAGATCTGATCTGACCCTACCTTGAGCTGGATGTTGTCTCTCCTGAGATTCCCTGCAACCTTGATTATTCTGTGATTTTATGTCTTTTTTGTCATGGTCAGTTCCGTGACTTCTAAGTGTCTTTTCTCATGCATTAAGCAACATGACTAACATCTGTCACATATTGTTTGTTTTCTTCTCTCTCCCCAGGGAAGAAGTAGGGGAGGATCTGGTGTTGGTAAAGTGTTTTTCATTTGTTTGTTTGTTTGCTTAGCATGCATGTTGCTATGTGTTTACAACAAGAAACACAAGGTCAGAGTAACGCTTCATGGAATCAGAGTGGGAAGCATAATGAGTATAGTGGTCCCCAGGAATAGCAGGAGTTCCTCAGACTCCCAGGTAAGACCTTGCCTCTTACTTTGTGCTACAGGGGCACAGCTGGATATGGTTTTCCTCCTGAATTTCTTTGTCTCAGGCTTAGGAAGGCTTTGAATGTGAACACCAAGGTCTTAAACTGATTCAGAATTCAGCAGGGAACCAGTATGGAGAATAAGACTGCATCTAACATCCTCATAGTAACATGTTGCTGGGGAGAGTACTATTGTGTTCTGAAGATGCTTGAGCACTGATGGTTTCACACACACCCCCAAGGCTATCTGAGATGAGAGAGGGAAAAAGTTCAAAAATTGAACTTTTTGGGACAGTATACGGCAATTTAAAATACTCTTTCACTCAGATGAAGAAAGAAAAAAGGACTGTCTATGCATTGGCTGCAAGTACTTCATGATGGCTTCTCCTATCTACCATTCTCATCACTTACTGGCTCAAACAGAGCTTCAGGAAGCTGTTTTTCTTAATCTCTTATAGGATTTTGACTCCCTGAGTCTCCCCTTTCTAATAAAATATTGGTTTTAGCTCCTTACACACTTGTTAATCTTCACCCAAGGGGGCTGAAATTTCCCATATCTATGATAAATATTTTGGCAAAATGTGACCCATGAAACATTGAATGAGACAAGGAAAGATATGTTTTGCCCTTGTTAAAAATATGGGCAGCTCTTCTTTGAAAAAATTTTACAACCTTATTCTTAGAGATACTGTCAAGGAAGTTGTCAGCCTTTATTCAAGACAGATTTCTTTGTTTGTTTCTGTGAAAACACACCCAGATTTGAGAAAATTGTAAGCCTCTGAAGAGCCTCAGTTCGTATACATCCAGTAGTTTCTATGAGGTTTCAACCTATTTGTAGTCTTGTCCCACCAGAACATGCATTCACCATGGACAAAGGTCAGGAGTATAAGGCTCTTCCCAGCTTCTTTGGGCAAAGAAAAAGCAGCAAATTTCTTCTGTGCACACTAAGTCCTCTCTTCTGGAAAAATAGATGAAGAAGCTGATTCAAATGCCAAAGGAACATTTAAAGGTGCTTAAATGGCAACAAACTGGACTGCAGAATTCTTGGTTTTCACACAGAGGAAGGGAGAGAGGGGATGGGAGACGCACAACTTGGATGAAGCTCAGAAAAACGTGACATGAAATCCTTGATACCAGATGACTGATTTTGCAGTTGACTGTATGAGAAAAGGCTTTTTTAATACATCTTCATTATCAAGCAATTATTGTTACATACTATTTACCTAAACTTATAAAATATCTGCAAAGACTTTGAATGGTAGTTTTATGGCTACTTTCAAATCTTTGATGAAAATGTTGAACCTGACTAAATTCACATCAAAATGGACAGAGCACTCTCAGAAATAGTTTGATCAGGTTAGATGTCCACACTGATATCTACTCCTGGACATGGTCAGTTTGTCAGTTGTTAATCAAATTATCATGTACTTGATTAATACTCAACAGGATTTTTTAAAATTGTAATACCATGATGTATTAAATAAATCAGCATCCACATCAGGAGAAAAATAGAAGTTCCATGGGAAACCTTAATTCTGGCTTTTCCTATTATTTCTTTATAATTTCCCAATAATTTTTCACTATTATTATTACAATGTAGCATGCCTTATTAAGCAACAATAGGGAGGTTATTATCTTTGCCTCATTTCCTTTCAATAGAGAGAGAATCCTTTAAAATCTTGTCTTTGCCATTTTTTCTGTTGGTCTTTCAATAAGCACAGAGGAACAAAACCAATCAGATTAGTTTTTTAGCACTCTTTTAAGATTATGACTATCACAAGTACATGTTATTTCCTGTCTTGACCTTAGTAGGAAGGCTATGAAATGTTTGTTAAGTTTAATTTTTTGTTGACAAAAACAATGCTTGTTGTTTACTGACCAATTAACCGCTACAAATCCAAGCTGAAGTATTTTCTTGTTTTGCCGTGCATGTAACCAGCTGATCTGGAAGACTCTGAAAAGTGTTTTGAGAATAGCATGGGCCAAAATACCCTTTAAACACCCCTAATCAGCCTTATGAAGCCACTGCATTAAGAAAAGCAAGAAGAACGAGAGATCCCCATTTTGTACTTAACCTGATAAATTTTCTCTTGTTTTTCTATAGAACATCTCCAAATAGAATATTATGAATGTTTTAAAGACTAAAGAGATGAAGAACAAGGAAATGTCATTTAAAAAGGAAATGTGTCTTGGGATTCAGAAAGTGCCAGGCAAGTTACAGAGAAATGGACAGCAAACGTGAAGGAGCAGCTGGAACCTACGGTGAAAGAAGACAGTGGAGAGGTATAAAATAAGGAGCAGGCAGCCAGGAGGTCAGAAAGAAATTTGAGAACAGCTTGTAGTACTTCTGAGGCCCAGTTTAGAGACCTCCGGGAACTCAGAACAGGGCTGATGGGACTCTGCCTGCTGGACCTTCTGTAATCCTCGCATTGAAGAAATACAGCATTTGTAGGAATGACAGGAAATGACACATAGTGATGAAAGATGTGAATTCAGCAGAGGTAAAAAAAAATTCAAAGCCAAGGACAGAGGATGTTGCTGCACAAGCAGATGTGATTAGGAATGTCCTTGGTTAGGAATGTCCTTGCTAGCACCTGAAATGCTTATTTGTTCTCTAAGAGGCCAGCACAATTATGCTTGACTTTTTATTTCAAGTTCTCGTTTTCAGATCTGCAACATTGATATACATCATGGCAATAGCCACACTGCATGCACCAAGCAATGTTGCATGGTTTAGGGATATTGTGGTTCTTTCAATGGCTGATTCACTGTGTATTAAAATTTTATTTCTATCATTGTTCCAGACTGATTTTCAGAACATCTGTTGTAAAGATTACTTGTAAAATAACCAGCTTCCATTTATCTCTGTAATGAAATCTTGCAGCAGCCAATATTCGGTAACATGAAATACTAGGAGAAAAATGGAAGTACAGGAATTCCAATGCTCCCTTTCACAGCCTAGACTGTGTATGAACTACTAGTACCCTTTGGCTGAAAATCATCTAGATCTCCATTCTAAGGTGTATCATAAGCCATCAAATCACACTGACATTTGTATGAAAAGATATTTCTCCTGGAATTTCCTTGAGTTCTTTCCATCCTTAAAAATTCTGAAGCTCACTGAAGCCATATTTAAAATATAAATTGCATTTAAATTTTAAATTATTTAAATTACATCACATTTAAAATTATAAAATTAATTACTGAGGGTATTTTCTGTGGAAATCTTGGAATATTATTGTTTATTATGTCATTTTATAGAACTGCATAGCACAGAACAAAAGGGTATTAGTCTTAATTACAGATTTTTCCCACACAAAATTTGAAGGTGTTTGTATAAGACTTCAGGAAAGCAAATAAGAAATTTTCTTTTCTTGCTTCTAGAGACCTAGAAATGATGGAATTATTATTATTGTTATTATAGTCATGATGAGGAAAGATTTAAACACAGTTTTCTGATTTCTCAACTTTTAAGCAAATGTTACTGAGTAAAAGATTTTTTACTTTGTAACAAACATGGTAAGTTTTCCCAAGCAGTTGGGGTAAAGCATGTAATGTATTATTATCCAAAACACCAGCTCCGAAAGCAATGAGAAGCCACTGACTTAATCAGAAATAATATACATAAATGTAATTTCTAGAACTGGAAAAAGGAATTAGATGTAATCCTTCCTTGGACAAAGGTAAAAACAATGGGAAACTTTCTACTGTGTCATTATTACTATGGCTTCTTGCTGTGATGCTGTAAAATTTGTTAGAGTGAATAACAGACAAATGGATATGGAAGGTGAATATCAGCTGCATATTTCAGGGTGCGTTGTGCATTTCTATGCTACTTCCATACTTTGCAAAAGACATTTTAAACAAGACTTTTCTAATCCTGTGAACAGGAGCAAAAAATTGGTGGAACATCAATAAAACTGAAATCAGTGGTGTTATTAAGGTTACTTGCATCCGAAAAAACAGGGTTTTGAAAAAGTAGCCATAACAGATTTTGTTAAACTTGATTCTATGGGAAATGTTCTCAAGTGACCCAGTCCTAAATCCCATCTTGCTTTCACTGTATGTCACACGTCTGGAAAGACACAAATAGTCAACAAACCTAAGTGGTGTTCTTATTGGCATGCTTAACAGTCATGTTTTATTTTTAGTTCAGTAACTACTTAATAGAGACGATAGAGAAATAGGGCGTCAGGGCCAAATATTCTTTTAAAATATTTATGATTTGCTCAGAACTCAGAGTGATATTTTAGTTGCACACAAAGACGAGGGATGATTTTAGTCTTATTACAATGACAGCAGTATGTTAGCACAGTCATATTTGTATTGCTTCTAACTCCAAAGCAACATTAAGATAGCCTTTGTTTCACCATCTGCTTAGAAAGTACAGGCTAAAAATATATTGGACAGTTTGTCTCTCCTCTGATCATCTTATAAATTGCTTCTATACAAATACCCACACCTACATCCATGTTTCTTCTCTGTGCAGTTACCACACCTTGATCAAATGTCACGTTAGCATAAAACACATCTTGTGGTGAATATCAGAAATAATATTGGTTTATTTGGCTTATACTCACACAATCTGCTCTTGAATCTGCTTAGTTCTGAATGGGAGTAGTCCCATTCATCCCAAAGTTGGACCTCAGTGTGTAAACTCTTGAAGACTGACGGTAATTGAAAATGGTAAGAAATACTGATAAAAAAATGTAAACAGACATGTATATGGTGCATTGTTCCTATCAACATCATCTCAAAGTAATTACACTGCAGTCAGAATGCCTGTCCCTTTGACTAAGAAGCTAAAAAGTCTGTTCACACAAAGGACGAAAACCTCAGCCTTCCTCTGCTTATACTGAATAGATCCAAAAGATACCAAAATACATTAAAATAGTAAACCTTACTTTCAAGACAGATACACAGTTATGTATCTGACTGGAAAAACAGTTCTATCTGAAACAAAGCAGAAAATTCATTTTAACTCTAGCAATACTGCAAGATTGTAGAAAGCTAAACAGAATGAAAAACATACATGCGTAAAAATACAAAAATCATTCCTCCTCTGACAAGCATGGGGCATACACAGAATTAAATTACAGGTATTAGTTTGACTAAATGATAATTTCTTTGTATTCTAGTGATCACAACCTTTTCCAAACTCATTCAGCATTACTGTTTACCTGTGGAAATTATTTTGAGGTTTTAAGAGTCAGTATGCTCATGAGTTCCAGCATAATGAAACTAAGAGAGTTACTATCACATTTATTTATATCATATAGACAGAATTTTGTGGAAAAGAAAAATAAAGTGATTGTACAAGTTATCAGGCAGACCTTGACATTACAGAGAAGATCCCAGACTTTTTCCTAAACCTAAAAATACTTAGTATCGTCTGCTGATAACTTTATTAAAGTCTAGGACAATTACACTAGCCAAGGAACATTGCAATTACCAGCACTATACAACTAGTAAACTACTATGTTGGATAAAATACTTAACTGTATCATTGAATGTAAATGTCCCAAAATCCCAAACCAGATGTTCTAAAATCATTATCTATATATTATTTTTAACATGGAAGTATATACCTTTTTAAGTTTTGTGGTGCCATGTGTTAGATAATGTTTTCAAACTTTTACTTGGCAAATGTAACAGCTTAAAATCTATTTCTTTTTTGACGAAGAACTCCTCCCTAAGGCAAAGATTCAGGCATATTATCTTTGGCATTTAAAATGCAGTAGTCTAAGACTGACAATAATAAGCACAGGTTGAGAGATTAAACTGACAATTTAAATTCCATTGGAAATGTACACAGGTATATTATACTTTTGACAGAGATTTCTGTCCCAAAATACATGATTTCAAGACTATATCTTCTTCTGAGTTACTAACTCTATGGATACTTACTTCTGAATATCAGTGGAAGCCTGATAGCTATGCCAAAGAAATAAGCCTGACTGATGTTCTGGCTTCTCTCATGGGATTATTCCACTAACGTTATTATTCACCAGACTCACAGAAATCGCAGTCAAACTTGGGGTGTGATCGTCCTGACCTCTGTAGCACCACCAATTAAAAGACAATGGGACTGTCACAGAGTTTTAAGTTCTCTAGAAACACAAAACACTGCTGACTTGGGATGTTGAGGAGACCATAGGGTGGCTATGCATAATAAGCAGAAGGGATTTATTTTTAATACTTTCCAACCTCAATCCTGGACACAAAATGGGACTGGGTATGTGTCTGAATAAAGCATCAATATGACTTGAACTGATGAAGATAAAGGACACCATTATGATTGTGTTCATCCATTTAGATTCAGTTACGCTACTGAAGTGACACAAGTTTCTGTTAGCTCAAGGCCAGGCTCAAGCTGCTTCTCCTGTATGGAAAAATGTGTCCCATTTAAAATGGAGCACTCTTGCTCAAGGTGCTGCTTTGTGCACACTTCAGCGTGCGTTTTCAAAGAACTGAAATGCCTTTCCTGAACCCTTTTACAGGGGATTTATGTCATCAATTAACGACAAATGATTCTGTCTGACACCAGCAAAACACCAGTTTAGCTATTAGACTAACAAAAGTAACATTATGTTATGTGCCTAATGAGCTGGAAATACATTCACTTTGCACTCCATTTGCAATGCAAACATTAAACAGCCATCCAGACCCATACTTTTAGATGGACATTTATCAAAATAAGCTTTAAGCACAGATTAAACACAATTTATCTCAGCCTTATTAGATACTGTCTCTTTTCTTATTTGTTTTGTTCTTTAGCTTTTAGACAAAACAATATAAGCTCTAAGATAATGGGCAAATGAGTAAGTAAGTCGTAAGTGGATTTAGCAATAATAGGAAGTACCTGGAGAAAGGGAAAACACTGTATAACTCAGACATTACTTAATGAAACTAAAATCCATGTAATCCACTTGAACCAAAGCTTACAACTCAGATGGGTTTTAAAAGAGGAAAAAGGAAAGAAAATATAAAGCACTCTTCTGGGGCAGTTATGACACCTCTTTTGAAGCAAGAGAGTTGTCACATCAGGGAATAAACAGAGCTGATTCAGTCACTTATGTCACCTTGAATACGCTGATTAAAAACCCTGAAGTTATTGGAAGAAGTTTTGCAGGTGCGATGCTCATCAACTATTGCTCAAGCTGGGGATTAGTAGCACAGTGTGCTGAAATACTCTTTTCCATCTCATCAAATATTCACCTTCCTGAAGTTCACTTGCCCTGACCATCTGTGCTTATGTAAGCAGACAATGCTTGCTGAGCCATTCCATTGTGAGGGTTTCCACTGACTATTTGTATTTCCTAGTTTAGTCAAGCAGATTTGTCACCCGCACTGTCACACATTCAACAGCACTAATTCCACATGGATTATGCCAACTTTAAGCTTTAAGAGCCATAACTGTCGGACGTCCTCTAGACATATGCCTCAAAATAGTGCTTTCTATATTAATATAGTATTAATAAGTTCACTTCAGTGGCATGTCACACAAGAGGAGACAACAATTTAGAGATTGAATCTGGTATCATAGCTGCATGCATCCAACAACATCAGGTTGGCTTATTGCTGTAGACACTTTTGAGAGTTTTTTCAGAAAACCGATCAGTGTTTTAGACCATTTTGGTTTCTATAGCAGGGAATGTTGGCATCACTACATTACACCCATTTCAGAGAGCTTTCCATCTACTTCAAATCATAATCATAATCATAATCATAATCATAATCATAATCATAACTGTTGCATATCCTTGCACGGTTTGGACTTGGGGACTTGGAAGTACAAGTTTCTACTCTAAAAAGTTTGTACCCACTCATGAAATTTGTCGACACTCTCGTCCCATCACTTACCAAATATCAGCCCTGACACTACTACTGCAGCGGCAGTGCTGTACTCAAGTACCTGTACCAGGACCCCTCATGTGTCCCAGAGTCATAACTGGACTTGTCATGGAGCTAATGAAATGCCAGCAGAACTGATAAATATGAATCCATGTCTCATCAATAATAAAGTCAAAAAATCTGCTTAGTTCGTCATTAACAGCCTAACTTCACCCCATTGTGAGCAGCAGTAATGCTGAAGCTTGCTTTTTGTAGTCCAAGTAAGGCCACTCTATATTCGCTTAGACTCTGTCCATATTGCAGAGCTTCCCAACACACTTAGTTTTGCAGGGCATTTTATGTCTCAAGTTGCTTGTTTCATGTCTTGCCAAATCAGATGAACAACTGAAACTGCCCAGGCAGATAGCTGTTTGTGCAAGACACTGAGCTGGAACTGAGACCTTCAGGCTGGGATTCATCTCACTGATTTGAGATGTCTGCAATAAAGAATATGACTTCTGAGATAGCTGTCCTCAGCTCCCAGGTGGAGTGATTCAGCTGACCTATTTCTAGACATCTGCTTTAGGGTAAGATGACTTAAGCTCCAGAAGTGTTATCTGTCCCTCCACTGAGTATAAAGGAAGCACAAGGTGACTAACTCAGTGGCTGATGTTGACATTATCAGATGTTTTCTCCTGCAAGGCTTCTGAACTCGGTTCTTCCACTCACTCCCATTTAATAAAACACATTATGACAGGAACTACCACATAATTTCTTTTTCTCTCCTTTCTAGAAAAAGTCACATTTATATTCAGTTACTCCTGCACTGAGAACAGTCATTTCTCCCAGACTAAACCAGATGTCCAGAAAAGCAGCTAGTCTCCACTCTTTGACTACAATATTTAAAGTTGTTTTTATTGAGCAATATCTTCCATCACTAACATAGGATCATTGCTGCTGCTCATCTTTGTCTCTTTTTCCTAGTATGTGGGTCACATAGTGACAGGTAAAGAAAATGCAGGCACCATCTTCCTCCTGTTTCCAGTAGGTAAACTATTTAACCACACTGAGTTTCAGAAAGACTACCTCTGTCCTAAAAATGCTATCTGTCATATTTATATTCCATTTGTTAAACAGTGGCTTCTCCATTGCCAGAATACCACCCCAGCATAACTGATCTCTAATATTCTGCTGTTTAGATATGTATCCAGCTACAAGATACAGGAGGAATCTAGTTAATATGCTGTTACTGTTCTCATTAAAATTTCCCCATGATGTTAAAGACAGTGGAATATTTTGGTTGAAAAAGGATGTAAGATTTTTAGACTGAACAAAAATAGCCACATCTGTGGCTAGAATGCAATTCTAGCTCTTCTTGCATTCATTCCCTTCTCTGGAACTTGAGAGTACCAGCTACACATTGTCCAACTCAGTTATGAATACTATGAAGGGCAGATGTACAGAGACTAGGAAGAGAGCAGGCTCTTCTGCTTATACTAGGAACATACAGGCCTGGACGGGACATGCTGCATCATCAAGTTCAATTTTTTGTAACTGAAGGCAATCTTAATGTATAATCACCCTATTATGTTGAAAAATACTTGTTAGACTCTTCCTAGACTGAAAAGAAAACAAACATAAAGCTAAAAGCCCCAAGAATTCCTCAATTTCAGAAACAATCTCCATCTGAATACATGACCCTAAAGAAAACAAGTGGCTTTTTGTTTCCATAAGTCTATTGCTCAAATTAATTATTTCAGTACATACACTACCCAGCTGTCACTTTCTATCCTAATCTTGACGTGATTTAATCTGTTCTTAGAGATACTGGTATAAGCAGACACACAAAAGACAATGCCAAATCCCAGCTCAAAATGACTGGATCATACACTTGTGTTGGCAACATGAAATTTACTTCAGGGCATGATTTTTAATGATGGCAATTAATCACATGAGGGGAAGTATGTTTCAGCTTCAATGGCCATTACATTGTCTGTTTTCATTATTTTAGGGAAGCACTTAACATCAGGTGAAGGCCAACAGCTCATAAATCTAGAAAGAAATAAAAGTTACATTTCCTTTGTGTAAAAATAGCAATTTATGTTTTTACAAATACTGTTTCATATTTGTTTTATGTTATCACTATTTTCCAAGATTTCATAGCAAAATCTGTTGTAAAAGGCTTTTTTTTAAAAGTAATACACGTGAAGGAAAATGGTAGATAAGGAAAAGAGGACAGATATATCAGCCAGGCTATTGAACTTTACAGACATTTTAAGGAAATGAAATGCATATGGAAGTTAATGATAAAGGTGAAAATACAAAAGATTTCAGTTATAAATGAGAGAGACTGCACATTGAGGGCATGATCCTTTTAACTGCTACTCATGGAAAAATTACTCTAAATCTTACTCAAGACTCTATATTTTTCATAAAAATTAAAGGTGACAAAACACAAGACAGCCACCACTTTTGGAGCTGAAATCATAATCCAAACCTTACCATGATGAAACCTAAAAATTGGAGATTTGTGTAAGAATTAACAAGAATGCAAGTATAGCAGTATAGGAACTGTATTTCAGAGCTACATTACTTTGTCTGATTTGAAGTCTGTGAATAACTATATTTCTCACAATGCTACACAATCCTTTGATCCATTTCTGTGAGATGTCTGTCCTTTTTTACATTCATTAATTAAGAACATGGAAGTGCAGTTCTTTGTGTTTGAGGTGCTAATACTTTCCTGAAACGTATCTGGGAAATATACCAGGAAAAGCATGCCTAAATACTCTCTTGTGAACACATTCATGTCCTAGATTTCCAGTCCCAAGAGTCCTTAAGCCATCTTCAGTACTTTGGAGAAGACCTATTGCCAGAAAAGTTTGCACTATAATAGCCACCATATTGGAAGAAGGAGAAAAGTCACACAACACAAGAATTACAGTGTAAGAAGGAAGTTTTATAATTGGTTCTAACTTGTGGTTTAGATTTTAGATAAGTTATTTTCAGTTTATAAATCAACAGCTAATTTTGTAGTGAAAGATATGCCAGAACATGCCAGAATACTAATCCATCTGACTGAAAACACATCTGCTATTCTGGGTACAAAACTGATCCTGGTTATACCAATTACAAGTCATCAGTTAGACTCATTTTGGCTCAGCTCTTTAGCTGGGTAATAGACCCCCAAAACCTGAGATCTTCCAGAATGCATAAGTGAGGTTACACTATTTTTTATTTAATCTAATTATTTAATTTAAAGATTTAAGTCCAGCCCAATATTGAGGAAAAATTTCTGTTTTATAGATTTTATATTATATAAATTCAATCTCAGTTTCAGTTAATATCAGACAGTTGGGTTTTTTGTGTTTTATTTTAGCTGCTGTCAATTTCCTTAATTCACAATACTGATCCAGAACATCAGAGGACTCAACAGGGTACCACCTCATACACCTACATGCCCAGCCATCTCTACATAATTTATCCTTGGTTCATTTTTGGGAGTGGGAAAAGCATCCAGCAAAGATGACCATTAAAAGGAGAAGACAAGTAATAGCATGAAAGAAGGAAGAAAACAAAAAGGAAACAACTAAAATCAAGAGAAAAGATCAGATAATTGTGCAACGAAAATCATGGGTCTGAGGAAGAAAAGAGGGATTGGTTAGTCATTATCAGCATAGTCTGAAGTAAAGCAAACTTTGTAGATGCCAATATTTCAGGCGCAACCCAGCTTCTTCTCTGTGCCACTCCTCATTCTTAGTGCAATCTCATAAAATATCATTCCAGATAAAGAGCAGCTTCAGAGTCAAGCATGAGAACATGATGAAAACTCAAACAATGGTAAATACAGACTCATCTACTTTGCCAATGTGACACACTTCAGTAATATCTCACTGAACTCACAGACATCTCATGTTTTATTTTCAGTTGGTAAACTGATACAGGAAAAAAAAAAAGCTACTTGAGGGTTTTTTTTAACTTGGTAAATTTTCACAAATGTTTTCAAATTTGGGATCATCTTCTCATGGTCTTGCATGCCCATGATTCTTCATAATCAGGATAGCAGAGTCCCAAACTGTTCTCAAACGCACATCTACTGTACGAAGTTACTGGAAGCCACATTTCACATTTACTTAGAACCATTAGATCTGAAGAATTGATGGTGTGTTTCCAAACTGAAACAGATCCATTGTCACTCTCATTGTCATACATCAGAAGCATACAAACAACTGTAGTGGGTCAAATCAGACAGTCTCCAGAAGTGGATGTCTAGAGAACACACCCTTCTTTGAGTGCTTTCCCAGGCAACAGACTTGAAAATTTCCCATGCATTTATAAATACTACAGTTATAAATATAAATACTAAAGTATTGTGCCCCTGACAACAGGACAGTTTCTTATTTGAACACTCTGTTAAGATCACTGACAGTTGAAAAAGTGGGTGTTAGCTTCATATTAACCAAATTTATTTATTCACATCTTCCGGCTTGTTACTTTTAGAGCATACACAAACTTTCTGTTTTCCTAAGCATCTCTGTATCAAATAAAGGACTGATTTATTTACATACATGATCACCTTTGCTCATATGAGGAAGAGCACTTAATGGAAGATAGGTAATACTATTTATTATGTATTATTATGCCTTATGTATGCTGTCAAGTAAAGATAATATTGTCATTGTTGTCCTGTACATTCGTATTAAAATGGTATTCAGCAGTAAACTCAGTCTTATTGTTGCATATAATTGGAATAGACACCATGTGCTCACATATACTCCAATAACAGTGGCTCTGTTGAATGCAACAAAACTAATATTAAGTAAAAATATTCAGTAACATCAGATTCGGGCAGCTCAGTCACCTAGTAAGTGACTTTGCAGTAAGGAAACAATTTCTTTTCCTGGTGGGAAAAACAATGGGACTTCCACACTTCATTCTTTTCACCTTACTTTAGTTTCTGTTGAACCCCCTGAACTCCTTTTCCAAACTGCCCCTAGTAACACACCTGTCCTGTTTGGCACAGATGACAATGGTGTTTGTCTTGTTGACCTTTCCTGTTTCCCATCCTCTATGAGCGATTCCCCCAGTGCCTCTTCTGACAATGCACGGTGTGTTTGTTGGTGTGTAGCAGAATAGGGTCCCTGTGTAAGAATGGAAATCCGCACCCACTGCTGAAGAAGTGATCAAATCTGTACTTAAGACCAACTGAAGCACTAAGTAAAAAAAGGCTACCTCTTAGGAGTGTATTCTCAAAGCACATCTTTGAGGAGTTCATAAAACAGGACAAGATGTAAACATAATAGGACAATGAAGAAAAACGAGTGACAGTGTACTCTCCTTCTGCCCATGTGACCCAAAATGGTTCCAAAAGGGTCAGTGTTGGAGCAGAGAAGGGAAGGAAACTCTACGCTCACTTCATCTGCCCTAATAATTCTTTGACTGGAGATGTTAGCACTCATAACAATTAAAATATTTGCCCCAAATGTCCCAGAAAACCTGTGTGGTCAAGAATTCACCTTGATCTCTTCAGTCTGAAGCCAGTAGTCTATCCACTAGGCCACACTACACCACTTAGTCCAGCAGGACAGTTTTGGATCTGATCCAAAGCACATGGAAAACAAAGGGACTAATTTTCTTTACATCCGTGGCCAGCAGATGCTCAGCACTACGGTCACAGGATTACACCAAACTCAGTGGCAGAAGAAAGGTATTACATAATGAAACAAAGGCAAATATTACGTTTCTTGGAGGCAAGTTTGAGCAGTTCCATCAACCAGTCAATATGAGTATCTTTAAAGTACATAGGTGTCCCCATATAAAGTACGTAGGTGTCCCCATTTAATCCCAACAAATGCTGTGAAAGTTTCTGTAGGTTGTAAGAGCTCAGTTCTTCAAAAACAAGCATTACTGCTGTTATCTTACTATTTTTAGCAGTTCTTGTTTTCTTCTTTAGTCAACTATAAACCATTTTGTCCTCCAGTCCATGTTTGACACACTGGCTGTAAAGTAGGACTGGTAACTTGTTGTTAATGGGCATATTATTTAGGAAATTAACGTATGCTTTTGAGATGAAAGAAAAAATATACCTCATTCTTGTAATGTTTTCATAGACAAATGTGTCTTTGAGGCTTGGACCTGAGCTAATTTTCGTCTAATAAATGGAGGAGTAATATTATATATATACCTAGTAAAACACAAAGAAGTCGGAATCAGAAAGTGCTGGAGGGTTTTTCAAGTACAGAGGCTACATCACCAGTGTGTGCACACAGCCAGGTCCTCCTCCGATGCCTACGTGCTCCCACCCTGTGAGGGGAGAAGCTGCAGGAGGGCTACGGGATAGAGAACACATGTTAATGCAAGTTTGGGCTCTGATGTCACTGGAGAACTATCAGATGTATGATCTCTTTTGTTGTTCTTTGCAGTGTTATAGATGTTAGCATGACTACCATAGCAAAGGCAAAATGGTCCAGTTCAGAACTGGATGGTTTTTATGCAACCGAATCTGAGGGGTTTCCTGTGGAGCAGATCCTTGAGATTGATGCTAGTGTCAATTTATGACAGATGAGAATATGATCATTTGATTCTATAAAAAGCAGTAGTTTTAATCATATTAATTCTTAAAAGCTAATGGAGGATGTGATACAAACAACATAACAGATTACTGTTACCAAAGACAGGAACTTCCTGTTTTCCAACTTACGGTGACATTACTATGGAATATACACAGTGTGTAAATACAACAGCAGGGTTATTTTAATTTTCTTGATTATGGTAATGAGTTAAAATAACACAATAGGAGTTTTTCTTGGAGTGACAGGAAAAATTCTTGCATCATGAAATTATTTCCCTGGAAGATGTACGGCATTCACAGTAGCATGACTACAGTAGTACTGGTGCAGTGTTTGTTTCTAGCTGTATGTAACTAACAGTGGCATTGCTGGTTGTCTGAGTAGTCTGAATTACTAGTAGCAAATGGATTTCTGATTCACGATATCAAGTCCGTGAAGAAATATCAGTTTAAAAGATTTTAAATGCCATTTGCAGGGTTTTGGTGGTGGAATGAAACTATAATGGAGCTTTGTTTAAGCTCCAAACTTGGAAAATATAAGTCTAAATGGAGGTATCTGACTCAACTGAAAGCCTTGCATTAGGAGTCATTTCCATGACAAAGATTGCTTTGGTGTGTACAGTGAAGTCACTACCTCATTTTTTGCTATATAAAAAGCTAGGTAATTCTGGAGAGTGATTCAATGCTCTTACAGGGAGCAGCCCAGAGATGCCCGCTAGGAAATACTAGATATGATATGCATCACTGACTTGGGACTGCACTGGAGAACCTCCGTGTGCTTGCAATTCAGTATGCTGATTCTTATTTCCCAGGAGGAAGAGAACAACTCCTCTGCAAAATACCCTTGAGGTTAGACACCCTGGTTAGAGAGAGACAGATGTAGGTTTAGATTTTTCCCTTTCAGACTCAATAAGTTTGGATCCAGTGCTCCCTTATCAACACCATTTTTGTAAATCTAGCCTGTAGTTTCATTATATATATATGTCAAAAAACAACAAAAAGACTATCCAGAGAATATACAGGAAAATAGCTCAGAAACAGGCCTTATTAGTTTAAAAAAAAAAGTTAGTCCACGATAAAATGAGTTTATGGCATCCTGTGTTTTAAACATTAAAAAAAAAATCTGTGAAATATGTAATAAACACTTTATTAGTTCAATTAACATTCTTAGTATTGACCTAAGGAATGTGTTGAAACCTGTGAGTAATCTAGCTATAAGACAAGCTCTAAAAACCACTGACCCAGAATAACAATAAAAATACAAAGATATCTTAACTAGGTGTTCTGTTTGAAATAGTACATTGCCTATGGATATTTCATTAACATAATTATGTCTGGCTGTAACCAAAAAAAGTCAGACTAAAAGGAGTTGAAAATATTACCCTGCCAACTTGAAGAAGAGTGTGTGCACCCTGAAAACATGGAACATCTGATATTTATGTTTGTATACAATATAATGAGCTCTGGAGCCAGATGGTCTGATTTTGTTCATGGTGCTGAGCTTCTGGGAGGTATGCATATAGATTTAATAAAAGCCAGAAAAAAAAAATCTACTTCAGCAACATATTTTCTGCGAATATATGTTGAATTCTAGCTGAACTAGGAGATAAAGGAGTCTTAAATGGAGAATTTGTTTGTGTGAAGAATTTTTGCCTTTTGGAACTAGCCTAAATGAAATCCCTCTTAACACGAAGATTGTCATGAATTATAAGCATATGCAGTGTCCTGGTTTTGTCTGGGATAGTACAGAGATGTTTTAGTTATTGCTGAGCAGGACTTACACAGAGTCAAGGCCTTTTCTGCTTCTCCCATCACCTCACCAGCAAGTAGGCGGGGGGTGCACAAGAAGTTGGGAGGGGACACAGTTGGGACAGCTGACCCCAACTGACCAAAGGGTTATTCCATACCATATGATGTCATGCTCAGGATATAAAGCTGGGGGAAGAAGAAGGAAGGGGAGGTCATTGGGAGTGATGGCATGGTTTTTTGTTTTCTCAAGTAATGGTTAACACCTGATGGAGCCCTGATGCCCTGGAGATGGCTGAACACCTGCCTGCCGATGGGAAGTGGGGAATGAATTCCTTGTTTTGCTTTGCTTGCATGTACATCTTTTGCTTTCCCTATGAACTGTATTTACCTCAACCCACAAGTTTTCTCACTTTTACTCTTCCTATTCTGTCCCCCATCCCGCTGCAGGGGAGTGAGCAAGCGGCTGTATGGTGCTCAGTTGCCAGCTGGGGTTAAACCACCTCATGCAGACACAAAAGTAATCAATTAAGGGAATGGCTTTAAAGATGAGAAGATGAGGAAGGAGATGTTTCAATTCTAAAAGGCACCCCATTTTCCCCCTCCATTCAGTCTAGCCCAGTCTTTTTCCTCTGTCATAGACTGCAACTCCATCTCTGTCGTCTGAACAGTCTATTTTCTCATGTAACAGCAACTATCAAAACTAAATTAACAAAGAAAAAAAAAATTACCCCAGAATAGTAACCCAAATGACACGGAGAAAGAGAAAAAAATAGTGTTGCTGAAAAACCAAACACTAGACATGTAATGGTTTTCCAGTCTAAACATATACAATTCCTAGACAAACAGTATTTCCAAAACCCTCTAAGATGAGGTTTATTTTAATGTTCTATTCACATATGTTAAAAGTATATTTGTGATCCAAAGTGTAAATTGTTTAAAATATGAAACTTTGACTTGTCCTTTGGATTGTTATGCATTCTTGAGAAGCCAGAAAAAAAGATTTTGTTCTTGAATTAAGAAACAACTCTTAACCTGTTAGGACAAAAATGTACTGTATTTTCCATGCCCTTTAGTCTTTTGTGCCCTGAACTACCAATTAAATCCATTTCTGGAGTGTTGTTTCCCACAGGGGTGGGTCCACTTTGATCATAAAGAAATTGCAAAGCTATGGAAATTCACATGATTCGGTATTCAAGTTATTTGGTTTCAACTACTTCCCTTTTTATTCTATTACAGGTTTCTTTATCATGGTAATATGAAATACTTTTGCCAGCATGGGAGGTCATTTTCAAGGGACTTTATTTTCTTGGGATTTTTAGTGGTTGTTGGAACAGAATATACAACATCATTGTAACACACTGTCCTCATGTCAGTATTTGAAGGATATATATGTGGATACAGTGTCTCCAGAAGATGAGTTCCAAAACACTTTTTAGTCATAATAAACCAAAAAAAGTGTAGGATTAAAACCGACCATCTCAGAAAGCCTGTTACACAAAACCATAATCCTGCCTTTGTAAGACATCCCTTCCTTGTATGAATGATACTGAAGGTACCCACCAGAAGCCACTGTTTTGTGCATTTCCATGTGAAAGCTGATTCCAGAAGAGGTGTGAAACTTGGTGCTGTACTGTACTTCACTTGCATAAGTGGTCTGATTTTGTGGTTTGTTTAAGAGTTTAACACTCCAAACTTCCACTCTCCCGTCTTACTCCAGATCTTATCCCAGCAATGCGTGTCTCATTGACATATGGAAGATGCAGAAAGAGTATTTCTAGGCCTTCAGTTGGATCTGCGGAAGAGAGACTCCTTGTGAAGCTCTTCATAAATGGCACCATCTTTCAACGAGATTTCAGAGAAGTATGAACTTGGGTTTTTACCTTGACAGGTAACTAGTGACTAAGTTTTTTAAAATGAAAGGGAAGCATAACTTTCCAGAGATATTTTGGTGTGCTGTGCTAGAACTTCCAGAGGTCATGGTCTGTGATAATATGATGTTAGTCTAAATTGAATGATATTTCAGAATTATTATTGAAGTTTTCCATATTTTGGCTATAGTCTTAAAATTTCACTTTTGTCTCTACTGAAGCTGACTTTTTAATGCTCCCATTTTCCAAATCAGTAAAAAAACCCAAAGTTAATTTTATACCTGTACTGAACAACTCTACTGTAGAGATGTTATGGTTCAGAAATTCCTACACATTTTAGAGTCAGCAAACAAGTTCCTCTTCCTTCAGTATCTCAGCAACTAAATTTGAGGCCAGTATTATAATTACCTCTTTCACTGCTGGCTAGGTGAGAAGAGTGGGAAGGGTTGTTAATTCCAAAATGGTTAAGATGTCATGAAATTGGGCTTATTGTGGAAACTAAAGTACAGACTTAGACATGAAGTAAGTGTAAGCATAAAATTTTCAAAGATTTTCGTATGTGCAATTTATACACAATATCTCAGGCTTGGCTAAAATGGATTGCCCATGTAATTCATAGTTGTTCATGGCCCTGAAATTCAGCTTTAGTGTTGCCTTTACACATGTGGATGATAGAAAGGGAGTTCACCTCAGAGTTCTTTTAGTACTTTGTTGCCTTGTTTTCTCGTAAACAGCATTCACCAAATGATCCCTCACTTTCAGTTCTACTATATCTCTGTTTATTTAAATATTTTTATTCGATAAAGGTATTTCCAAAGGGAAGAGATGGGAATCATACTTATGAAGAACTGAACACTTGCCTTCAGAACGAAGTTTGCATAGCACAGAAGAGAAATAGACAACACTTGGGGTCTCATACACAGATGCAAGAAGAAAATACATTAATATCTGCTGGTAAATTAATGAATGCAGATTTTATTTGCTTGCACTAAACGGAAAAGGATGACGTCATGGAGTTCAAGACCATCATGGAACAGTTAAAATTGCACTGCCATTTTCTGATGTTGGCAATATCAGTGTCTTTTTATGCATGTGCTGAGGATTCACACAATATATATGCAAATAAGATATTCTTCCCATTTCTCACAGCAAGCGAACAGTAAATTTTCATCTAAAATAGAAAAAAAATTACAGTGAAATTGCAAAAATATTACATGAGTCTGAATTTTCTGGTCAGCTGCTTAAGTCAACACATACCAGCTGTGAGAGATACAAAAAGGTTAATCCACATCACTGGAGACTGTTTATCCCATCACTGGGACTTCTGTTCCTGTTGTTGCCAAAAAGTGAGTGATCAGGTGTAACTGCAAGAGAAGGCCTCAAGAAGATACACAAGAGCTTCTAAAGTGGTGGAAATTTTGAGTAAATGTTAAGAAAATATAAGTCAGGTTTAATAAGAAAATTTGGCTTACAATGAGAGCTGTTTCAGACCCTTGATACTATCGCTGATATGGGAAAATAGTATAAATGGCTCTAGATAGACACGTCTTTTAGTTTGTGCAATTTCTTTTATATGATGGTGTCCCTGACCTAGTCTAGGAAGTCAATACTGCAGAAAGAGTTCACAATGACAGGAGGAACCTAACTGGAAACAGAGAAAAAAGAAATCAAGGTTACACAGATAGCTGGCAATTTTTCATGTTTGTTAGGCCATTCAGGAGTGTACAAACACATCAATATATATCAATATATCAATAGTTGATACAGAAACTGTCTAGCTTATGTCTAAATAAATTACTTAATTTTGCCTTTTTTTTGTAAAGCCTAAAAGCCTCATTCTGACTCCTGATCTGGACTAAAGAGAACACAGATATCAGCAAAATTCCCAGTAACTAACATTTTGAAAGATTTTTGAGCAGGATATTAGATATTATCAGCTGCTTTTTTTAAGGATAAATTTCCAACTTGCATGAGTTTAGGAAAAAAATTGAACATATGATTCAAGAATAACTTCAAGTTAAAAAAAAACAACAACTGTAACAGAAAAAAAAAATTTGAAACATTTACTATTTTTAAGCAGGTCTAGGTCTTGGGACCTAAAGGGCTTTAACAGTAAAATTCTTGGGGTAAGACATTACTAGGCACTGGCTACAAGCTAGGAGAGCAAATGAATGCAGGAAAGTCTGACACAGAAGCAGACCTTAATCCTGGATGTACCTTTGACAACTGGAATAATTACCTGGAAATGGGTCTCAGCTGTGGATCAGAATTAGATCTTACTGCCCCATTTGGAAACAACTCCATGAAAAATTAAGGAGGAGGCTCCATTCTTCTCTCCTTCAGCCTGATCTCATCTGGCCAGAGCTGTGAAATCAGGGAACAGGCCAGGATTTGTTAACTAGAAACTAGATCTTGAGCACTACCAAGAGAAAGGAAGATAGCCTGTAGACCGATGATTTGTTCTGTTGTTTACAGACTGTGAAGCTTCTGGAAGGGAAAGTGCAGGAGGTAGACTCTTCTTGTTTGTTTTTGTTTTGGCTGAAGCTGAATAAAAAGTCTTGATGAATAAATCTGAAATTCTGGAGAGACAATATTCTCTATTGAACATGCGGCTCCCGCTGAGTTTATGTCTAGCTGAGTGGCCCTGACTCAGACAGAAGAACTTTAAGACCTCCCCATCTACATGAAAAAGTCCCTGTACCTGCTAAGGCAAGAAAATCCAAACATCTACCACTGGCAGCTTACCAAGAGCCAGAGGGCTACATCTAATAGCAAAACAGAAAGGATAATCCAGCTCTCCTTTTCCATTCAGAGAGTTTCTGCTCTGAAAAGAGCAGCAATGTAATGCTGGGAAAAGGATCATGAGTCACCAAGGAGAAACTTACTGCATTGTACGGCTCCCCAGGAGGCCTCTGTTAGAAACCGGCTGCATAAGGAGCCACAACTTTTCAGCTGACAAGACTTGCACTAGAGAAGGAAACAGAACATCAGGGGGGTTAAGTTACTATGCTGCTATGAAATTTGGCCAGTGAAAAGATCTAAATCTGAAAAATTATTCATTTTAGTTCTCATTTGTTAGGGAATATTCCTAAATCTGATCAACCAGACCAAACAAATCACTGTGCTATTCTTAGCTGAGAACTTCTTCCAGGAAAATCACTGCTTTGATTTATCCCCAAAATTTTCAAAGGTTTTGTAATGTCATAAGGCAATTGTAAGAACACTTCTGTAAACTTAATCTAGGATCTAAATCTCAATATTCATCCTTATTTTTCTTTACTTATATGTTTCAATTGAAATTTGGTCAATAAAACTCTATTTTTTAAAGTCTGTGTCTTATCCTGATAGTTCCAATACTAAACTGGAAACCACGACCAAAGGAAAAAGAAATAATAAGACACGTAAATAGATTATCTAGGCATTCATTACCATTCTCCAGAAGATCCACGTACCTGGAGAGGACACAACATAGCTTTTATCAATTATCATAGAACCATAGAATACTTTGCATTGGAAGGTTACCTAGTCCAACCCCCTGCAATAAGCAGGGACATCTTCCACTAGATTAAGTTGCTCAGAACCCCGTACAACCTGACCTCCAATGTTTCCACGGATGGGGCATCTACCACCTCTCAGGGCAACCTCTGCCAGTGTTTCACCACCCTCAGTGTGAAATGTTTTTTCCTTACATCTAGTCTAAACCTGCCCTTTTTTGTTTAAAACCATGACCCCTTGTCCTATCACAATAGTCCCTGCTAAAAAGTCTGTCCCTATCTTTCTTACAAGCCCCTTTTAAGTACTGGAAGGCTGCAAGAAGGTCTCCCCAGAGCCTTCTCTCCTCTGGGCTGAACAACGCTAACTCTCTCAGCCTGTCCTCACAGGAGAGGTGTTCCATCCCTTTGATCATTTTTGTAGCCCTCCTCTGGACACAGTACAACAGGTCCATATCTTTCCTGTGCTGAGGACTCAAGAGATGGACACAGGACTCCAGGTGGGGTCTCACCAGAGCAGAGTAGGGGAGCAGAGTCACCTCCCTCAACCTGCTGGCCACACTGTTGTGGATGCATCCCAGGATACGGTTGGCCTTCTAGGCTGCAAGCACACATTGTTGGCTCATGTCCAGCTTTCCATCCACCAGTACCCCCAAGTCCTTCTGGGCAGGGCTGCTCTCAATCCTTTCATCCCTCAGCCTGTATTGATATCAGGGATTGCCCCAACCCATGTGCAGGACCCTGCCCTTGGTCATGTTGAACCTCATGAATTTCACATGGGCACACTTCTCAAGCTTGTCCAGGTCCTTCTGGACACACATCCCTCAGGTGTGCCAACCTCACCACTCAGCTTGGTGTCATCTGCAAACATGTTGAGAGTGTACTTGATCCCACTGCCTATGTCACTGATGAAGATTTCACATGGGCACACTTCTCAAGCTTGTCCAGGTCCTTCTGGACACACATCCCTCAGGTGTGCCAACCTCACCACTCAGCTTGGTGTCATCTGCAAACATGTTGAGAGTGTACTTGATCCCACTGCCTATGTCACTGATGAAGATATTAAAAAGTACTGGTCTCAGTACAGGCACCTGAGGGACACCGGTTGTCACTGATCTCCATCTGGACATTGAGCTGTTGACCGCTACCTTCTGGATGCGGCCATCCAACCAATTTCTCATCCACCCAACAGTCAACCCAACAAATCCATCTCTCTCCAAAGTAGAGAGAAGGATGTTGTGGGAGACCTTATCAAAACCTTACAGAAGGCCAGATAGATGACATCTGTAACTCTTCCCATGTCCACTGATGTGGTCATTCCATCAGAGAAGGCCACTAGGTTGATCAGGCAGGACTTGCCCCTCATGAAGCCATGCTGGCTGTCTTGAATCACCTCCCTGCCCTCCATGTGCCTTAGCATAGATTCTAGGAGGATCTGCTCCATGATCTTCCCAGGCACAGAGGGGAGGCTGACAGGTCAGTAGTTCCCAAGGTCTTGCTTGCTACCCTTTTTAAAAATGGGTGCAGTGTTTCCCTTTTTCCAGTCTCCAGGGGCTTCACCTGACTGCCAGGACTTTTCAAATGTCATGGAGGGTGGCTTGGCAACTACATCAGCCAATTCCCTCAGGACTCTGGGGTGCCTCTCATCAGGTCCCATAGACCTGTGCATGTTCAAGTTCCTCAGGTGTTCTCAAACCTGATCTTCTTTTACAGTGGGAGGGACTTTGTGCCTCCAGTCCTCGTCTTGCAGTCCATTCACTCAAGAGGAACGATTGCCAGTGAAGACTGAGGTAAAGAAGTTGTTGAGTACCTCAGCCTTCTCTTCATCCATTGTTACCAGTTTGCCAGTCTTGCTCATCATTGCAGGTACATTTTCTTTGATCTTCAGTCAAAAAGTTAAAGAAATTTAATTAGTAAGGCAGAAACTTTAAAACCAAGTTTATTTCCAGGATAAGGAATGCCTGAAAACATCTAAGAATTTTCAATGCTTCTTTTCCTGTTTTCTTTTGAGTACAAATCAAGAGATAGGATAGGTAACATTCAGGTTATGGCATGCACCAGAAGTGTTATGTTACTGACATTGGGAGAGACATACAATCACTTACTGCATGGTCATGTTGATTAAAGAGTTAAACCACAAAACCTAGAAATTTTATCATTTGGATTTCAGTCTAAATTTTACAGAATATTAAAACTAATGAAAAATGGAGAAGCCAGAAATCAAGTGCCTAACACTGAGGAAAAACTGAGTGAAAAAGTGGAGACATATATTTTTAAAAATGAAATATGAAGATTTTAGAATATGACTTTATTAGATTGCTTGACTACACTCAGGAAAGAAAAAATGCTGACTGCCTATGGCAAAGTAAGTCAGGAAAGTTAAAGCAGAGATTAGAACTTAAAAAAGCAATGCACAGCACAAAATGTCAATTCAAGAGAGAAAATGGAAGTGTAATGTTAAGAAGTCAAGTAACGTTAAGAAGTATAAATCCCTGACATGGAGGGATAAAGATCGGGTTAAGTATTTAAGAAAAAAAAATATTGTGGCAGTGGTATCAGCATACTGAGCAGGTATTATGCAGAAATGGCAGAACAGCTGATATGTTGTGTGTATTTTGTGTTTCTGTGTTTAAAAAACAGCAGGATACAGGAAAGGAGATAAAGTCCTGTCCAGCTCATGGGTTACTAAGGAGGATGCTGCATTCAGCATCATATTTGTAGATAAATTTCTTTAAATTAGGAGGACTTGCACTCACGAATCCTAAAAGAGCTAGCCACGAATATCACAGTAATATTACTTTTAACTATATCTTACAAAACCAGGGACACCTTCACAGCTAATGTGCAATTATTCACAACAGCAGGGAAATGACCTAAATACTTATCACCTGATTAATCTAGGTGAAGTAGGAGATGAGTTAATATGGAATGCAAGAGATTAAAGATGAAAGGATGGGAAAATAATTATTGCTTGTTAACATCGTGTTATAGAAAATAGATCTTGTCAAATGAATCTGCTTTCGCCAATCAGACTGTGGGTTTTGTTGAGGTATAACACAGAGGCAACATGCTTGGAGTTAAGATAAGCTGTTTGACTTGGTACTGCACAACATTCTGGTTAAAAATAACACTATGCAATATCCTTAACATGCCAAATAAGCAGTTTAAGAAAGCTGACTGATAGACATCAAAGTATATGTCACTGAGAAATAAACATGGAATGGGGATGTTTTTAGTTGACTACAAGGACTGTGGTTCTCCAATGATAATCAGACATTTTATTAATAATCTTCATGTAAATACAAATGTTTCTGCCAATAAAAGCACATTCTCATGAAGATGGGTGCACTGGTAATAATGTTGAGCTACAACCCAGTAATGTTTTACTCTACTTGCCAAAGTATAAACCACTGTATCACCCTGAGACCACAAGCGTAAGGAGTCTCGGAAATGAGATTAGCAGGGTATCAGTCAGAAGGCTTCATTCTGCGGCTCTGCGAGTTTGCTCTGACACTGGGATGTCACTCTGCCAACTAGTCCCCACAGCAACTGGGAGATGTGTCAAGAAACATCCCTCTGTTGCTGCAACTTTACTTTTTACGACAGGAGGAACTATTGTAAGTAAGGTTGCTTTTCAGATTGTCACATGTGGGAAAATACCCAAAGGTCTGCTGTCCTTCCTCAGAGCCGTCTAAGGAATTTCATATATCACTTCTATTAAAATTCCAGACTGTTTTGAAAATCCAGAAGTTCAACACACAAACAAATTATCACATAGAGTAACATGTTACTGCACATTAGCTACCTATCTCCTTTGTGCTACAGTCTGAACTTTAAGATTTGCATCTGTAACTATCCTATAATCAGGATGAGCTTAAGGTCTGCAATTAAGCTGTGTCAAACTTCAAGGGCACAGTATTTTTACCCCAAGACAACTAGCACTTTTCATAGATGCCCTCCTGAGATGGGGGATTACACCTTTTATTTCTAGAAGGAAAAATATATTACAGGAGGAAGAAAAAAAGCCAAGTCTTGTTCCTTAGAGGCCAATAGAAGGAAAGGCAAACATACTTTTCCAGACTTTGCTATTAGGCACCTTTTTTGGTTGTCTGCTTTATGCTGAGAGGCCAGACTACATCCTCTCCCACAGGCCATGTCTCGTCACTGCAGAGAAGGGGTTTGGCATTTGCTTTATGAACATAAGACCTTGGCATGTTTCTTGGCTATTTGTAAAACCACCCTTTCTAACTGCCAGCTCTTTTAAAAATGCAATGGCTCAAATGAGCTAATGAGACTGATAGCTTTGTTTTATAATGCATATTTTAGAAAAAGCTGTAACTGTTCTCTGTGTCCCATATTTTGTAGAAAACAGACCTGTGCATGGATATCTTATTACCTCACTTGATATTTAAACATTGAAATATAATTGCGATATATGAAATCTTATATTTCTTTATTTCATAGATTCACACTTTTTCACACATGCTTTTTTCACACTGTCTTTCAGAGAGAAAGATGTTGGGGGGGACCATGTCAAAGGTTTTACAGAAGTCCAGATAGATTACATCAGTAGCTCATCCCTTGTCCACTGCTGTGGTCACTCCATCATAGAAGGCCACGTCGGGCTGGGCTTCCCCAACCTAGTGGCCTTCTATGGTACAGTGACTACCTTAGTGGGCAAGGGAAGAGCTATGTATGTTGTCTATCTGGACTGCTGTGAGGGATTTGTAATTTCCTTCAGGTTAATCTCCCTGTCTCAGTCTGAATCTAGATTAATTGTATTTTACAACACAAAGTATTTACAAATTTGTTCTACTCTCTGTTCTGCGTCATTCAGACTAATGAGTATTATGGCAGGACTGGACAGCTCCATCTGAAATTATTGCCTGAGGAGCCTGCCTGTTTGTTTTAAATGAAATAAAGGCAGCAAGGGATAAAACTGAAAATGGAAGCAAAGTAAATCACTGCCCTCATCATAGGAAATGCATCCCAGAACCATTATTCAGTGGCTAATTGGTTTACTTTATATACAATGACCTAAAACTCCAACAATCTTCAAAAATGCATTTCTGCTAATCCTCATAGCATTAAATAATAGATCTTTTAAATATATTTTAAAAAAGCAAATAACATAGTACATTTCAATCAGAAAATAGTCATACCAGTTATAATTTAAAAAATTCAATTATTACGGTTTTTATATAATCTACCTCCCCTCTGGGAAGAAACTTCAATATAAACATTTACTTAACTGCCTTTCAACAAGAAGGGAGAGTGAGAGCAGTACTAGAAGTGAAAGAAAAGCCCTTTTTTATGCTTCACTCATCCTGTCTACTACACTGTAGTCTTAAGACTTTCTAACTGGAGACATTCATAAGTTTTCAGATAAAAGTTTATCATTCAAGTCACAGAGGAAGAAAAGGAAAGAAGCACATTTTTTCCTCCTCCCAGTTATGTATCAGCTTGGTCTGCTTTTCAGACTTTCCAAGGTCATTTCTATGTAAGGCATTATTTTGTTTGGAGAATATATCTTATTATCATGCTGCAGAGCAAGTTCTAATCATCATAGGGAAGAAATTCACTTGGTAACCACCTTGTTGCTATCACTTTTCATGGAGGATATTAACATGATCAGTCTGCCTTATTCTGCATGGAAGCAACTACTGTTGATAGTGTGACTCATCTATGATACAACTCCCAACATTACATCCTGTTTATGATAATCATACTACCTTATGGTAATATCCATGTTTATTGAAATAAATAGCAAAGCTTTGATCACAACAGTTGTCCTGGTTTCGCCTCAGATAGAATTAGTTTTCTTCTTAGTAGCTGGTATAGTGGTGTGTTTTGCATTTAGTATGAGAATAATGTTGATAACACAGTGATGGTTTTAGTTGTTGCTAAGTAGTTGTAGTGCTTATACTAAGTCAAGGATTTTTCAGTTTCCTATCTTCTGCCAGCAGGGAGATGTGTGAGAAGCTGAGAGGGGGCACAGCCACAGCCAGGACAGCTGACCCAGGGTGGCCAAGGAGGTATTCCTTACCATATAACATCATGCTCATTATATAAAACCAGAGCTGGCCGGCGCGGGGCGGGCAGGAATTGCTGCTCGGGGACAGGCTATCGATCACGGGGTTGTGAGCAATTGTTGCATTATGCATCATTTGGTTTTGTATATTCCTTTATCAGTAATATTAATATTTCCTCTTCCTTTGCTGTCCTAATAAACTGTTTTTATCTCAACCCACAAGGTTTTTTCCAATTCTCTCCCCAATCCCACCTATGTGAAGAGAGGCAAGTGAGTGGCTGCATGCTTAATTGCCGGCTGGGGCTAAACCACAATGATTTACCTGCAGAATCAAGTTATCATCTCATGGTTGCCAGCTTTTTGCACCGTGTATGAGATTTTTCTAACCCTCATGAAGAAGATAGACAAAGATGCTGGAGAAGTGTGAGTAATAGGTATTGGAACGTAAGAGTCAAATTACTCATTACAACAGGATCTACGTGGTTTTGTGGTCACTGACTGCGTGTGGGCTAGTTGGCAGGGAAAATAATTTTGAATTTTGGGCAGGATCTTCTAGATACATCAAAGAGCTTACAGTCAACACAGTCCAGGACAAAATCCATACAGAATGTAAGACACCATTCTCCCAGGGATAAAGAACACTCTATTACAACTTGCATGGATTTACACCATGGAGCACTAAACCACACTGTTACTGGCAAGAAAACAGTCTCCAGGCTGAAGGAAGTTTTTTCTCCCTTCTACTGTTTTTCTCGTTCTCCTTCCTTCACGATTACTTGGTACTGATACTGTAGCACTAGTGCTTGCAATGATCACTAAGTTACAGAAGAGGAGATGGAAGGCACTGACAGAGAGAAGCACATTAGATCCACACATGGGAGACAAAGAAGGTCAAATGACAGTAAAAAAAGGACTGATTTTAAATGCTTTTAAAAAGTATTTGCTATGTGTTCAAATTTCAAGGGATTACTGCAGTCCAGATGAGCCTAAACGCAGCATAGAGAAGAAAATAGAATTGATATTTGATATTAAAATTATTTTTCTGAAAGAAAATGCTAGCTAGTAAACACTCAGTGTTACAGTTATAATAGACTATAATGAACATTTCATTAACCTTGTATGAGATGTTTAGACACAGAAACTTGCTAATGAAGACAAAACTTGGAGACTGGAACTGAGGTTAGATAAGTCAGACTTTGAAATGAAATGCAGTTCACTAATTGTCAGAGTAATTAAAGATTCCAATAGCTTCCCAGGGAGGTTCTAGATTCCACTTCCTTGGAAGTTTCACAGCAAAATTAAGTAACTTCAGTTTCACAGTCATAAGTTATTGTTCGTCATTAAATCAAAAGGGGAAAAAAAATAGACACCTGTATCTCAGTCTCTCAGATTATACACCTACAGATATGGGAAAAAATATGTAGCAGAATGGCATGGAAAGGCAAAGTCAGAAACATTTTACAGTAATTAAATCTTCCCCAAGAATCTTCTCAAAAATATTTCAAAGTTTTTGTCTCCACAAAAATAAAAAGGAGGCTCATGAAAAGACAGATCAACAGCTGCAAAACTGTATTTTTAATATAGGTATGTAAAAATAATTCTAAAAAGTGCTTATTGTTGGGGATTTTCAATGTACCTGCAACTCATACAAATATTCAGGTGACTCTATTAGCATATGAGTCCACATGTGTGCATCTCAGATCTATTTGTCACAAGCAGGGTCCTTCAGGGATCAATACTGGGTCCCACACTGTCTAACATCTTCATAAATTATTTGGATGATGGGATTGAAAGCACTCTTGCCAGGTTTGCTGATAACACCAAACTGGGTGGCAAGGTGAACATGGCAGAAGGGAGAGCCATCTTACAGAGAGATCTGGACATGCTGGAAGTGTGGGCTAGAAAGAACTCTATGAAGTTGAACAAAGATGAGTGCAAAGTCCTGCACCTGGGATGACATAATCAAAAAGACAAGTTCAGGTTCAGATCTATGTGTCTGGGGAGCAGCCTTGCTAAAAGGGAACTGGGGTCCTGGTAGACAACAAGCTGAGCACGAGCCAGTGCGCTGTTTCAACAACAAATGTAAGTCGGATCTTGGGATGCATCTACAGGGGCATTACTAGCAGAGATAGAGCTGAGATCTTCCCACTTTACTCAGCACTTGCCAAACTGCACCTGGAGTACTGTGCCCAGTTGTGGTCCCTGCATTTCAAAAAAGATGCTGTATAAGAATAAAGACACAATTTTGTCTCTATTTCTGCCATGAGACTAATGATAAAGTATGACACTCAGCTTTCTGCATGCATTTCAGGAACCATGTTGAAGACCTAGGAAACTTGTGGAAGAGATCTATAAAAAACATCAGAACTGAAAAAGTTGCCTTATAATGGGGAAAAAAAATTCTCTTCCATTTGACAAAAAAAATGTCCTGATTACAGCATGCAAACAGATTCACTGGTACTAGGTTATAGTAGTATCAACCAAACAGCAAAAGGAAGAGAAAAAAAACAATGCAGCTGTAGCTGCAAACAAAAAATTGTAACCTGCAAACATTTTTGCTGCTGCAACTAATCAGTCACTGGCACAGTTGTTCTACCTTTTTGGCAGAGTCCTAATCAGGACTGAATAAACTTCTAGTGGACACACTTTGATGAACATGCATTATTAGGAGCAATACTGTGGATAGGTGGAATATATTGTCACCTGCTATGTAAAACAAGACAACCTATTACTACCTTCTGGCATAACACACGACAGGTCTATCATAGCTTTTAAGACCATTTCTAGTTGCCAACATTCCCTGCATTTTACCATACATCTGTTATGTCCACATGATCTGTCAAAAAACAGTTCCTTACTTAAGGAAGTAGTTAATAGATATAACCAGGAAAATAATGTAAAATGTAATCTACATGCTCAACCCTTAAACTTTCTGAAAACTTCTACAGTGAGAAAACTCTAGCTAGAAAGGTAAATTACTGGAGACCTACAACACGGTTATTTAGATTATTGTGCATAGAATAGTATCTGACTGACTTAGTGGACAAAATAACCAGGGGAAGTTGATTAACTTTTTTTGCCATTTTAAATGAAAATATTTTTGAAGTTTCACACCAGTTCCCTGCCTTGTTCATTAAATAAAAGTTTTTTCATTTCTATACTAGTAAATGTAGTATGTATATGGATGCATATGATAAATAACAAGCTAAATCATGGTTAGGTCGCTGATTTTATAAACTAGTCATCCTGAGTTATAAAGGAACAACTCGCCATTAAGAAACAACAAAATTAAAAGATACGTCTTTATTAAGAGTCTTGACACTTGACATTGCTTCTCCCCCACACTCCTGGATCTTTTAGTACTAAATTCACTCACTTTTGAAATCTTCCATCTTTGCAGGTAAAACCCAGCTGATACACAAGTGCCTGGAATTCCAAGTTATGGAGAAATAAAATCATTTACTTCCTGGCAAATGGAAGTAGATCTATTTTAAATAATATTCTTCCAGATGCAATGCTACTAGGAATCTGTAACTGTTCTGCACTGCTTGTTCTTATGAAAAGAATAGCAAGCAGGGTGAACTCAGCACAGGGTTAGTACTCTATTTGTTGATGTAGTAGTTGTCCCGTATTGTCATGCTATGTATCTCTTCTTTAAGCAATGGCTGTTTCCTGTTAAATTAAATTGTTGTCTTAACAGGGTGTCTAGTGCTCTAGAAACTTTTTATTAAAGGGATGAATATAGTGTGAAAATATATTGCAACATCTAAATTACTGTACTATTTCCTTTTCTTTTATTGTGGATGTACACCAATATTTTCTTTAACAGACTGGCTGCTTGAATGAAACATTAAAAAATGTTCTCAGAATATTTCTATTGTGTAATCTCTCTAGATAGACAGAAATAATTTAGTTCTGTCTGTTTATAAACTTTTGCTAAGTTGGTCTCTACTACTTTAAGTGCAAGATATTATGTAAAATAAATCTCATTAATAATCTTTATTCTTTACACCTGAGGATAGCAATTACACAGATGCTTTCCTGCCTAACCGTACCATCAGTGTTTCCATTAGATAAGGATGTGGTGCTTGGTGATTCCCAGCTGTAGAGGTGTACCCTTCCAGATAATTAACAAATGCCACAGCCAGAAAAGTCTGAGTCAGGGCCTAAGCATCCTTCAGTAGAATCCTACTTGAAACGAAGAACTTAGGAGGTCAGTGTGGCCTTTCCATTTACATGAGATTGCAGATTTCTCTTCCACCACAGATTTATCATTCTGTGCATTTCTCATCAGGCTTCCTTGCCTTTTGGTACTCAGACTACAGTAATAGCATTCTCACAGCCAATTCTGTCTTGAGCTTGAAAATGTATTGCGTTATAATTTTATAAAAGGACTCACTATCTTGAAATGCATATTTAGCCAGTTAAATTATCCTGACTTTCTGGAGTAGTCACATACAGAAACTCACACATTGCTTTGATATTTTACAGCACTTAACAATGAAGTGCTCCACTCTTTCACTCCAGAAGCAGTTCCATTAGACAAAATACAGGCAATGTATAAATTCATTTTCAAATATTAAACACTACCTAAGCACCTAGAAGGACAGAATTATACCAAGGCCCTGAAACTCACAAATATAATTCTTTTTTCTGTTGTTTTGTTTTTGTGCTTTGTTTTGGTTTGGGTTTTTTTTAGCAATGTAACTCAATAATACTGATTGTGTTTACAAATTGACCATAGGCTGCTCACTACAGTTCTGCACCATTTCTCTCACAAAGTCTTGTTTGTTAAGGGCAGATGTTGGGGTACATATTGGGGAAAATAGCCAGAATATTATCATCTCTTGCACTCCTTTTGCTGCTCGCTACCACAGAACAAAGCACCAGAGAACATACTGTATTTTGTGTTTAGGGAACCCTACACAGGTCTTTGAGGAACAGAAGAAAATATTCAGACACATTTAGGAACCTGGCAACTTCCATGCTGCATTTATGACAATAATACAATCTGCTGAAAGCACCAAGTTCTGATGGCTGCTGAAGAGGTTGCTGCTGAGCTCAGGCAGTCAGTAAACACAGAAGAAAGGGAGCAGGAAACATAGGTGAGACTTGTCAGGATTTCTACGAGGCTCATTGAGGTCTTATTTTCATGGAATTGTAAATACTACTAGCACACGAAACAACCCAGGAGTGAAATCTGATCCCACTATTAACTGCATGAGTTTTGCCACTAAATTCAATGTCTTGCAGCGGGTTTTTCATTCTAGAATAGATGATAAAATGTGTGGGGTCACAAGGGAAGATGTAGAGAAAGAAGAAAATGTTTAAATCCTTTTCAAACACCTTCTTTTTTAAGCTCGTCTACAGCTCCACCCTTGCTCTCTAGCCTCAATTCAATAAAGCAGATATGCTTCAATATAAAGGATATTTATGGGCTTTCTTAAATACCCACAGATTCACAAGGGCTTCCTTTTTGTCAGCTGGTATCCCCTGCCTGAGCTAATTTGCTGTGCCCTCCACGTCCCTTACCTGTGTGAAGTCTTCCACGACAGCTGTGCTACCCAGCTGTGCAGTCCCGCCCACCCCGTTTGCTGTTAAAAGCCCCCAGGAAGGCTGTCCAGAAATACCTTGCTGACTTAGTGCCACAAAACTGGCCAGGATGAGGATGTAATGCAGCAGACCTTTGGCACTGGTGGAATAAGGCAGTTTCACTGTGTATCATTTTGTGGTCATTTATAAACTCCCATAGAATTTAAAGATCATCAGTCGTTGTGCACTTGGCAGCTCTCTATCCTCAAGACTGCTCTTTAGAATTTTTTTCTTTTACTTGGGAAGAATAATAAAATCCACTATGTATCCTGGGTTTTCTGTGAATATCCGCCACATTTCAATGAATCATACTTTCTAGTAGCTTAATCACAGTGATTATAAATTTATCTTTACACACAACCAAGTTTAAGAAGGTGGCCCATCTCTTGTCCTTTAATTGTATTAAATGTATTAAATTGTATTTAATTGTATTAAGTTGTATTTGCAATTAAAATTTTACTAAGATGTATATAATATCATGTCCAGACAACAGTGTTGAGTTTTCCTGGGTTGACTTAATTCCTCTGCAAAACTATAAGCTAAAGTTATAAATACCATAAGGCACACACACACAAAAAAAGACAATGCCAGCTCAGATAAAATAGGCAGGCCACTTGTTTGTAGTAAGAACACCCACAATGGCTAAGGTTAATACCTCCACCTTCATATGTGCATAGACATAACAGCAAATGCCAAGCAAGGGAAAGTTTAAAAGCTTAAAAGTGAGGTATTGTCAGGCTGAAACTGTATTTTCTGGAATTCTCCATATTGGCTTTATGTTGTGTCAATAACACCACTGACTTCATGAAAGCAGACCTGGACCATTGAACAATATGTGTTCCTAGAAATTCCAAATTATCTTATGCGTGTTTAAGGGTAAAATAAAAAAATAAAAGTCAAGTTGACAACCAACACTGTATCCTATTTGCTGAAAGCTATTTCTAGAAATTTTCCAAATAAATCCAGATCTTGCAAGCTTTTTGATGCAGTCAGTCAGTTATGCATTAACCCAGGATAGTCTGTTATTGTTTTTTCGGCTTGTCTTATTTTTCTTTCACTATTATTTTTCCAGCTTATTCAGCTTATTATTCTTTTCAGTTTTACCTGGATTTCTAAACCAGTAAGGACAGAGTATCTCTGTTTGAAAAGACAATGCCCAATACTAAATGATGCACCATATGGATTATGGATCTTTTTATACCTGACAGATGTTTGACCTGAAATGACTTTGTTTTGCACTCCTGCACAGTTCCACTCTCTGGGCCTCTGATGCTTCTCTCAGTGTCAGGATTCTGCTATATCTTAGACATATAGGAGTGTACAAACACAAAAGAGTAATTTTCCACAGGATAGCTACAATCATTAAAATTTTACAAAGCTAAGAGTTAATTACATATATCACAATGATCATGTTTTCATGAAAACATAAGGAAGAAATTTTTCATACAAGGAAGAAATTTTTCACACTGAGGGTGGTGAAACACTGGCCCAGGTTGCCCAGAGAGGTGGTAGATGCCTCATCCTTGGCATCATTGAAGGTCAGGTTGGACGGGGCTCTGGGCAACCTGATCTAGTTGAAGCTGTCCCTGCTGATTGCAGGGGGGTTGGACTAGATGACCTTTAAAGGTCCCTTCCAACCCAGTTATTATATGATTCTGTGATTCAGATGGGCTAAGTATTTAAAATTCTCCAGTGCCTGAGCATACTTGTGCACTGCAGAAACTCTGAACAAGTTAATATGAAGCACTAGAAAGAGGCCAAAGAATTATTATTAGTTCCCTCAGCACTCCAACTAAATGTTATGGAGCATGCCCATCTTAAAGAGCATTTTATGACATTGTTCCTACCCATCTTTGGTGGGAAATGTTATCAGTCTAAATGTGCTACTTTTCACATTTAGTAAAGAGGACTAAAGGTGTACAGTTGCTGGATGATGTGTCCAGAATTCACTGCAGCAGGAACTTATCACACTTACCCTTAATTTTTCATGTTGCTGTAGTGAGGAAATGAAATCCTGGCTTTGATATCACTAAAATTAGAATTCTGCTTATACATCCCAGTTTTCCAATATTTACACATTTTAAACATGTTTTCAGTTGCATAATATATTATTGAAGATATTTAGTTATTTACATTTTTGTTGTTTCTGTTATTGTTTAGCAGTGTAGATTTCACTGGACATGTTACTTTCTAAAGACATAAGTGGTATTACTCTTATGGTATCTTGGTTTCTGAAATTCACTCCTTACCTTAATCCACCAGAAGTGGAATTCGTAAACCTTGTGGGTATGTTACAAGCTCTTGCTTTTAGAAGATGCAAAGGGCAGAGGTCTATGAATTAAACAGCTGAGTCAGATGGTTTGAATGCTAAATGTGTATAGCATTCATTATTGTTAATTTAGAGCTATTACCTTTAAGTGGATGTTTCTGGTGGAGCAGCTATTTGGTGTTCTTCAACTTTTCTATATCTGTATTTTAATCTACCTGGGGCAAGTGGTAAATACTTAAAAAAATCTAACGAAGAGGAACTGGCCAGGCCAAGAGATTAGGAATATTCTAAACAGGGAAAATGGATTGGTAGTGACCCAAACTTTTAATCATCTGTGCACTCTTTCATGGCCTGTATAAAGTCGGTTGGCTCGCTCTGTCTTCTTCTACACATCCCAGAATGAAAGCTGGCACCAAATCATATTGTTTTTGTTGGAGAAGAACAGGTCTGAACACTGAGCAGCATGTGGAGCAATCCTGGGAAGGCTGTGCTAAGCATGTCTCTGCAAGGCTCTTCCATTCAACTCCATGTTGTACTGCTTTTTTTTTTTTTAATTGTCCATATCACATCTGTCTGACTTCCTTGAAGCAGGAACCTGTTCTAATAAAGCAAAAACCACTTTATAAATTCAAGGACATGCTATGAAATGTAACTGTGTTGGTCACTAGTTATGCTTTCTGGTTTAGTTCAAAGCAGGGAAATAAAAAAAATAGGAGACCCAACAGAGCGGCTGGAATAAATGTTTTCAATCCTTACTCTTGGGTTGCTCCATGTCATTATAAGGAAAATAACCACAATTCTTTTACAAAGGGGCTAAAGGGAAAGAAAGGGGACATGTTGCTCAGTCATCTGCATCACGGGATCTGGAGGCTCCCTGTATGTAGCAGAAAGTGAAGGTTAGACAGGTGAGACATTACAACACAGTTGCTAAGAAGGACTCCTGAGCCAGCCAGGCTGCTGCCTTGGGGTTCCTTGCTAACCATGAAATAACTCTGGTACCATTCTACATCCTCTAGGAAAACATCCTCTAACCCCCATGGAACTGTGCTTCACCAGGGCTGTGAATTAAGAGTGAAAAGAAACCATCCTACAATGCAGTAGCAGACACACTAAGTCAAGTGCACCTTGTGGGAAACTGCATCAGTTAAAATGAAAGGAAGTTCAGCTTTTTCTGCTTTTTTGTAACAAACAGATTTTAAATGCTGTGCAACACCTAAAGTGCAAGATCGATGTTCTAAAAATTACGCAAATTAATAAAATAGCTAACGTATAAGATAGAGATATTGACATTAGAGAAAAATAATCAAAGAAAACAGGAATATCCAAGTTCCCATATTAATAATTGTGTTCAAGTAAACAAGTATAATTTGTGTTAAAACAAATCCCTGCTGTTAATCTCCATCTGTCTGAAAGATAATGTGGGTAATGTGGTGCATGGAATTTACCTTAGTGGGAGACAAGACAATTATGAGAAATAAATCTCAATATTAGGAATTACTTTATAGGAAAAATAGTCTTTTTACTACAAGGCTCTACAACAATCTTTGGTTAATAATGGATACACTATACTTAGCTTCCCCAACATCTTCATGCCACACAGACATGTCTACATCAGAAACCAAACTAACCACAGCTGTTCCCTTATTATGCAGCTCGGACTGTCTGTGTCCTACTATCCCTTCTCCTGTCCATTGTCCCAAGCTGTACTTGCTGCAGACTTTTTGCTTTTTTCATTCTCTTCCATTTGATGGCATCACAGTTATACATTCGTAGACCTGTTTTTTCATAACAACTTGTTTATTATGATAGCTGGCTACAGAATTATGTGTCTTTGCAGTTGCATCTGGGAGGCACTTACTGTTGTACAGGGGCTCAGCATACTGTCTTCTGTGCAGAAGAAGTTATTCCTGGTGCTTGAACAGTCTAAACAGTAGTTAGAAAGACGCTGTGCCCCAAAGAATGGCAGTGGCAGGGAAAACTTTCATAAACAGGGGCTTACCTGTTAATGCTTGGGACAGACCTGGCCCTTAAAATGTGTTCTCCACTGGTATTTCAGTCTGACAACGCTACAGGTGGGACAAGTTTAGCTGAGAGTAGCAGGGAAGCATTAACAGATGTGAGGAGCACCTAACAGTAACCAAGGTGAGGAGACCAGTGACACAGCAACGTGGAGCTAAAGATGTATATTACACTACACAACATATGCCTGCCAGCAATTAAAATGGTAATTCTCAAAATTACTGGTTAAATTCTCAAAGGCTGCCTTATTTAATAAAAAATGGTTCTAGTAAAAGTTGTGGAAATAAGCTTGTTGAAACAAAAGCCTATAGGGGTCACCACCTGGATTTGTCCAGGCTTTTTTTATTACTTTCACCAGAACAAATAGGTTAGCATAAAGAATTCCGTCTTCATAGTTAAAGATTCAGGACTAGTCCTAATCTTTGGGGGCAAGAAAGAATTCGTACCAACCTCAAGGAGTGAAGCACACAGTACCAGTGAGGGGCAGAAGGAAGCCCAAAGGTTAGGTTTCAGTGACACTAATGTCACAGCTTCTGAGGACTTCAAACCAACTAGGAATGGCCTTGTAGTCTCAATTTGAATTTTAGGCAAGTGTTTTAGAAACAAAAGTGTTTGCTGTCCACCTCCCGTGATACCTGGTGCTGTTGCTTTACCATAAGCCATGGGTAGCAAGTCAAAGGCTTGGAGTGCAGCCTGCAAGCAAAGACTTGCAAGAGATGATGCTCATCTTAGAAATTGAGTGCTAAGTATCAGCTGGCACATCCAAAACTTCCCAATACTAAAAGTCATTATGAATATGATAAATGCTGCCCTCCATTCTTTAACTTAAAGCTGCTTTTCTCCCTTCATAGATGAGAAAGAAAGGCCTGTGGTTAAGAAAGATCTCTGGTTCACTGAAAGAGGACAGGATGAGGGTTGGATGTGGCTACTTATTAAACATGAGATAATAACATTTTGCTGTAGATCTGATTAGGACTCAAAGGACACTGGCAATCTGAGTGGCTTAATGTGATTTCCCAGTATGAAAAAGTAAGGTAACTCCTAGGATTTAGGGCCAGAATTTCTGGTGTTTTGATTTGCTCTTTTTTGTTTTCTTTTTCTTTCTGTCTTGTAAATAGTTGGATAAGAAGAAAACCACAAACACTAACACTCAGTTAAATTCCATGACTTTGGTATCATGGAACTTAAATTAAGAAATAAGAGCAAAGTACAGAAAACTTTCTTAAGGGTAAAAGTTTATCCTCTTAAATGCTCTCCATGGAGCAACTGTGTTGAGTCATCTTCATTATGGCACAACAGAACATTACTTCAGACCTAAAACGATTAGTGTTATGAGTCAGTTCATCAATTGTTTTAGATCTAAAGTCATGTTCCAGCATTGTCATGTAATGTAGTAGGCTTAACTAGCTGAGGCACTGGGCAGAATGATTAGACAAGGAGAGAAATGTATCTTTCATCTATATTTATTCTGAAAAAGAACAAATACCAGAGCCATGTGATTCCCAGCTCCTAAGTATCACAGTTCCATTAAACAGGACCCTGGATCAAAAAGAAAATTTCAGTTCCTATCAAAATCTACATGCATATTTCCACTAGCTGTCTCATAAAAAACTCTGTGGCAAACTTTAAAAGTAAGTCCTGGGAAATAACAGATTCTAAGCAAAAAAAAACAGTACACAGCACCTTGTCACTGACATGTAGTGCACCCAACACCCTTCAGTAGGTACAGTAATTGAGGGTTACAACCCCATGATTAACAGCAGCTAATTTTGAAGGACATATTGGACTCTTTTCAGGTATTAAGCTCTGAACAAAACCTAATTTGCAAGAGTGCTCCAAGGCAGGAAAAGAGCTCTTGATCTCAGTGTCCTTGAAAATGGGGCCTTATTATTTTAAAAACACACATGGGATTCTGACCATAGTTCTGTTGTATTTGAGGAAAAATGATATCAAATTAATCATCAAATTTAATATAGCTATTTCTAATATTTTAGAATATTTTAACAAAACTGTAAATTTGCCAAGAACCCTGCTTGAAGAAGAGAGCAAAGAAGTGGTCCTTTCCTAAAGAGTTTTCTACCCCAAATCTGAGACAACAACAACCACAATTAATAAAAACATGTGAGAAAGTAGGCTACATCAAAGGGCATAACAAACGTAAGTATTAAAAGGCTTTGAGTTCCCAAATACTATACATATAACTCCTGATAGAACAAAGTCAAGTAAACTTCTGATTAAGTATTTCTTCAAGGTAGACTATACAAATCTCTGAATTGTCCCCATTTGTGATTTCCATTGCAGATGGATAAATTAAGGCAATTTCATACATAACAGTTTACACTTGCTAAACTTCTCAAGGTAATACTCAGCAAAAGCAGGAGCAATTCAGTGCTCGTTCATAACTATGCTTCCACTCTTACTAAACCAGCAAGATTATTTTTGCAACTTAATTTAAATCATCTGATTTTTAGCTTTGATAATAAGGCAGATCCCATCCTCTTTGGCCTCTTTTGCATTCACTTTAAAATAGGATGTTTCAAGCTGTTTCCTCATGAGTAAATTCCACTCCTTGCCTGCAAATCTCCATATACTGGGGTGTGTCTCCAGGTGAGGCTGAAGATTAAGAGAGGAATTTGCCAGAGCCCCAAGGCAACAGGGTTGATGAAACAGGAGTGTCTTTCTTTAGCTGAGCTCAGAGCACCACTCTCTGGACAAAAATTTGCAGCATTTTCTTACCACCACGTGGTAGTTATTCCTGTGCAATTGTTCTTTAATATACTGCATCTTTTCCAGAGTTACTGAAGAGGGCATGTCATATCTTCAGCACTAGCTACTTTTCTGCCAAGTCTGCTTCCTTTGTGCAGCAATAATCTCAAGGCAGAGATCAGCAGGACTGGTAGAAACCACTGTCTTGAATTAGCCAAGCTTTTTCTGGATGTTTAGTGCTATGAGAACAATTGTATCATCAGAAAGGCTTGGCAGTTAGAGAAGCAATTTAAAAGGGAAAAAAATGTTTTTCCCTCTCACCCTTGCAGAACGACAAGTTGTCCTTATTAGAATCAAAATATTTTTCTTTTTCAGCCTGATCCTAGGGTTTATTAAAATCAAACTGGTCTGCAGCCATAGGTGTTGGGTGGTATACTTCCAATGTTTTCCTATATTTCTTACTTACTTCTGAAACATCTGAAAAAAAACTAAGGTTGACTTCTCCAACAGTACTGCTAGTAGCACTTTTTATGTCCTACCATGAGAAAAATTAGAAGATCAACAAGGAGGGAATTGCACAAAGTGGAGTGGAAATAATTTCAAATGTACTGAACTATTTGTGCATGAAGAACAGTGGTACAGCAAGAATTCCTTGCCGAGTACCACAGCCAGTATTCTGGAACAGAAACTGTCTTTTCAAGGATGAAAAATATGGAGGTTGGATGATGTGTTATGGATAGCAATGCATTACAACATCATGAAGAACAGGCAATATGAAACACAGAAAAGAAGTCATGAAAATAGGAGAGTCAATGAGTGCACCATGGTTGAGTTTATAGGTGATACGGGATGGTTGGGGAACAAAAGAAGATAACAGGCCAGTTCTTTAGTCACTGAAAAGTCATATAATCTCATCACAGTCAAGGGAAAAATAACAGTTCTCCTCCTCTGATGTCTTCATCCAGGATGTTAGACAAATTGTATGAGTCAAAGCCTTGAACACAAATCAAAGAACTTAAAGTTGATGTACAACACAATGGATAGACAGCCAACAAACCTGCTGGAAGTGGGGACGTGGCACATGCAAGCAACAGAGAAAACCTCTGTCTCTCTCAAGGGACAGCATCCATATAGCTCCATTCTAGTGCATTCCTTTGCCACACAAGCAGTAGAAAACCAATGCTATAAGTGCTGTGCATCGGTGGCAGACGAGTAACATGAGGGAAGTTTTCCATTGAGCATGGCAGACAGCAATACTGGACAGATGTAATTTCTCTTTTCTTGAGAACAAGAAGGATGAAAAAAAGTCTTATAACCCAAGCAATATTAGCACATGTTCAGTAGGACAACTAACATATTCCATCTGTTTATGACTACCACCTCCAAACCCTCCCTGCCCTCAGCACATAGGGTTTTACTCAAGTACTTGAAAATTTATAGACTGGTTTCATGGGGAGACTTTTGAAGTCTGACTCAGAAAAAAGCAAACATAAGTTGGCTACTGCCAAACTGTGAATGTGCACATAAGTAAACAATGAAGGAAAAAACATTTACCTCTGAAGATTATAAAAGGATATGAACAAGAGACTTAAAATAACAAAATGGTATTGAAAAGGGGGGGGATTGTTGGGGATTTTGGTGTTAGGGTTTTTTTTTGTTTCAGTAAAATTAAAGCTTATTCAAATCTATTTTGGCAGTTTTTACTTTTGTACAACACAGAAATAATGAAAAAATATTCATTCATATGTGTACCAACTGGTATGTTTGTTTTCTTTTAAACATAATAGAAATTTGATTCAATCCTTCTGTCTCTGTAATGAGTTTTTTGTGTTCAGAAATCTACATGTTCCATTGTTCTCTATTTATTTAAGAATTATTTTAATGTTCTGGAGCTGTATGTGAGAGATGACCAAACCTCTTGTGATTAAATACCCTTAGCTCTTTATCCTCCAGCTGAATTTACCTATGTGAATGAGGATCTCACATCACACTCCTCTCTGCCGCTGAGCTGAATCTGAGGGATTCTCAAAGCTCAGACCACAAGTGCTGAATAAACCACCTCTACTTCCCAGTATACCCAGCCATGTTTCAGACTCCTGCACTTTATGTGCAGTGACAGAGCAACTAAAAAACCTGCTTGAAAAAACGGTAACTTCATTAACAACTTAAACCTGAGGTTTGGGAAGAAAGATGCAAAAAGATTGTAAAGAAAACACACAAACAGAAACAGACCGCAGCTGAAGCAGAATTATCTAACTTCATGCAGCTGTACCAGCTAGGTTGGATGAGAGTTCTTGTAATGGTAAAAGGAACAAAACAGTACTGATTTACCAAGAAAAGAGAGGTTCTTTCATGAATCTATGTATGGAAACACATGCTACTGTGTTGTTAACCTTAGCTGCTCTGTAGACTCAACCCATGTCATCCTGCTGCTGAAGGACAGAAAGCCACCGATGTTTACTTCTCAGCAAGTGCCAAATGTCTGTAAAGACTTACAGCCTCCATTTCTGTATATCGGACCCCATGCGTGAAGTCTCGCTCATGCTGGAGTTCAGATGTCAGTTCCTCCCCTGTCTTCTAAAAGCTCCAAAAATGGAGGTTCTGATGCTGTTTGACTCCTCTGGTATTTGCCTCTGCTGTAGATGTTTAAATGCCATGATTTTGGCCTGTGCAAGTTTGCTCTTTCCCATATAATTTCCATATAGTCTTCAGGAGAGAGCAAGGGCCAGAAATGATGGTCAAATATGCAATGTGGCTACAGTCCACATGTCGTATAGGTGAAAAATACTGACGCAAACCACTTTAGGCCAGTGTTGTAAAGATCCTTACAGAGCACACAGTCTCTTGAAACACATATTGCCCCATGAAAATTTAAATTTTAATCATAAGAGAAATACAATTTTTGTCTCTTAGAAGACATTCATGTTGTAGGCAGAGCAAAATAAATATAAGCAAGATGAGTTTTTCTGTTCTCTAATAAATATATTGCCTTTTTTTAATCCAGTAGCTAAATATTCTTATTATTGACTTAGAAACCGAGCAAATTGTGTAAGAAAATACAATTTCTTTAACTGCAATAGAAGAACTCTTGTCCACCCACACTATTGGTATATTTGGACCATTGAGTCATGGTCATTACAAAAGAGATTTCATCTAACCTTTTTAATTAATAAATTTAATTTTGCCATCTTTATACAGTGTAATACAATTCCTTAAAACAGACTGAAATTATTTTGGATATAATTGACATAATGTTAGACATTGAATTACTACAGAGCAACTTTCCAAATTCTTTGTTCGGAAAATTTGCTAGTTCTTCTGGCAGCTAATTTAAATGAAACACTAAATCCTGAGAGCTGTTAAGCTTCTGCCAACATCCACAATATCACTGTGAGTCCACACCAGCTATGGGCACTTATGAAGTATTCAACATCTCACAAACGGAATTCACAGTGGGCTGGCACTGGCAATATCCCCTACCAGCATCTCACTCAGCCTCCTGTCTCCTTCTATTAAAAACCTAGTTAATTTAAAATACAAGTTTTTGACTACTTTGATTGCAGGTAAAATCCATGAAATGTGATGATGTGCATAAACCTAATTCACATAATCTGCAAATGTTATTCCATAGATTTTGGGTGTTTATTCAGCAATGTATAACATTGATGTGTCAGTACTGTCTGTTTTTGTTTTCCACAGACAAGGCAGAGAAAATGGGGATGTATGACAGATTACACACTTGATCATGAATACCCAACTTTGTTAAATGGGAGGGGAAAGTGTAACAGACAGCACCTTCCACAAGAAGAAACCAAATCTAAGGAGGCTTATAGAACCACAGGACTATACAATTCCCATCAATGAGAGTCCTGAATGTGTGAGACACCAGACTAACAGGGGTACACTCAATCTGATGATAAATACCTACTGAAAAAATGAGTGCAGAAATGTTGTTAGTTCAATCTATGAACTGTATATGTTCGTATATTGTATCCCACTCATACATTGAGGGATGTATTTGGGGATAAGCACTTCCTTGAATATTTTATCACATTTTAACTCCTGACATCCCTCTAAGACAACAGCTGTTTGATATAAATGTAAAGCACCTAGTGGGTTTTATGAAATTTTTACTGCATTGTTGAGTAGCTTCAGCAGAAATGTGACTTTCCAGCACATATATTGGAAATTGGATGAAAAATTAAAAGCATAAACGAAGACAAGACACAGTAATAGCAGGTCAGATCTTGAAGGTGCTTCTTCACAGCAAGAGTCTTATGGAACCTGATGGGATTCACCCGAGAGTACTAAGAGAGCTGGCGGAGGAGCTTGCCAAACCACTCTCTGTCATTTATCAGCAGTCCTGGTTAACAGGGGAGGTCCCAGAAGACTGGAGGCTTGTCAATGTGACGCCCATCTACAAGAAGGGCCAGAAGGAGGATCCCGGGAACTATAGGCTTGTCAGCCTGACCTCTGTACCGGGGAAGATCATGGAGCAGTTCATCTTGAAAATGTTCATGGGGCATATGAATGACAACCAAGGGATCAGGTCCAGCCAGCACGGGTTCAAAAAAGGCAGGTCCTGCTTGACCAATCTGATCTCCTTCTATGACCAGGTGACCCACCTAGTGGATGAGGGAAAAGCTGTGGATGTTGTCTACCTGGACTTTAGTAAAGCCTTTGACAGCATCTCCCCCAGCATTCTCCTGGAGAAACTGGCGGCTCGTGGCTTAGACAGGTTTACTCTTCACTGGGTGAGAAACTGGCTGGATGGTCAAGCTCAGAGAATTGTGGTGAATGGCGTTAAATCCAGCTGGTGGCTGATCACAAGTGGTGTTCCCCAGGACTTGGTTTTGGAGTTGGTCTTGTTTAACATCTTTATCATTACCTGAGTGAGGGGATTGAGTGCTCCCTAAGTAAGTTTGCAGATG
>NW_010519861.1:0-338 GCF_000687285.1 Phaethon lepturus
GCGGAGCTTGTGGATCCTCCTGGGATGCGTAAGGGAAGGTTTGCCGGGATGTGCATTCGTGTCGGCATCCTCGCTCCGAGGAACAGTTCAGAAGCTCCGCGCTGCACCTTGACTCTCTGCAGTTTATTGGAGGACACCACTTGAAAAGGCACTTTTTTCTCTTCTCTTCTTTTGACGTGGCTGGGAAATGGCGATAATTCTTGGGGCCCTTTTCACCTTCCCCAGCTGCACGGGAGAGGAGGAATGTTGCAGGCAGGGTGCCACATCTGAGAGCGGTGGAGAACCAGGTCCCTGCAGCGGGGAGGGGTTTTTGAATGACCCCGGCTGGAAGGGCGGGG
>NW_010519861.1:367-14564 GCF_000687285.1 Phaethon lepturus
GAAGAGCGTGTGCAGTGGAGATCTGCGTCCCTCGAAAACGTCTCGCACGTCTGGGTAAAATACAGACAGCTGGAAGGGACGCCGATTTCCCTCCCTTTCCTGGGGGGAAGCTGGGTTTTCTCCCTGTCCTCTAAGTAGCAAATGAAAGATCAGAGAGCGAGGTAATCAAACTGCCTGTAAAAAGGCCCTCTTTCTCTAGTAAAGGCTAGAATGAGTCAGATCCAAATTCCAATGGACTTATCTTCCTTTTTTTTTTTTTCAGTGGTGTATGGCTTTATTTGATGTTCTTTAATATTTTTTGAATGCAACTCAACTCGCGTTTGTCATGACCTGGAGCCGGCATGTGATTGCTTAGTATCTTGTCTGCTGGGATAACAGAAACTTTACAGTTCTTCAAAAGTACCTTCTTCCTTTGGCCCCTGAAGCTTGCAGGGAGTATCAGCAATGAGAGGTGATAAGCGGGTGTGGGTTAATACCATCTCATTGGGTAGGCCTGGAAGAAGTCCTCCCTGTCATACAGAGCTAACAATTAAGGTACAGATGCAGGATCCTTTTCCTAAAACACTAACACTAGAAACTTGGTTGATCTTCTCAGATACTAATTCATCTTAATCCTGTTGTGCCACAGATTCTCATTTTTGGGGGTAGGTGAATCCAGATTTTTAAAAAATTACCCTGATAGGTGATGTAGGAAAGAGTTTGATGTATTATTATTCAAGTTTGTAAACCAAATGTTGTTTGAAGATTGATAGCGCTGCCTCAGCTTCAGTTTAAAAAACAGTTTTTAAGACTGTTTCCACCACATGGTTTAGTAACAAAACCTCTGTGTGGCTTGTCAACTATTCCACTTGCCCATATGTTTTTCCGCTCCCTATGCATAGTGATTATCTCAGAGATGCTGTTAAAGAGTCTTGCAATAAAAGAAGCTATTGTTTCATGTCTGTCTCTTGATGAGACAAATGCTAAATACAATGAACTTTAAATCAATCTGCTTCAAAAAATAAAGTTTTTAAGAGGCAATGGAGATATGTATACAGGGCATACACTGGAGGTATGTAGTGAGTACACCATAATATTCAAATAATTGTGATGTAGAACTCTATTTTCGCTCCATACATTTGCTTCTCTTAATATTGGTAGAAGGTTACGAGTTTGAAGTCTATGTGAGGTGATTAACAGAAACAATGTCCCGCTCTTTGCTATGGTCCTGCTGCCTCCTATGCAAGAGCACTGTAAAAGCTCCAAGTTTCAGTTTCGGCTGGAAACTGCCTATGAGTGCAAGGCTCAGTTTTAATTGGGAGGGAGGTATAGAGCTTCACAAAAATCCTGCGTGCGGGCTTCGAAGTAATACGGCTTTCTATGCTAGCCTGATACTAATTGGGTTTTAATATTTTATTAATGTATTATTGTTTAAGAATGACATTAATTGCCATTCTCCCTAGCCCTCCTGCCACATTCTGGTTACCAATTTTGGTTTTACTCAGTTTTGAGGAATAAATTTGAATTTATCTGTGCTAAAAATCTGTATGAGAAAGTGCAATCTTTTACATTACTGCTTTGTCTAATATGGTGGCATTTGTGGTACTGTACAGGTATTTGAGTAGTGAGGTTCTTGCTATGCAAACATCTGATGGTTTTGGTTATATCTTCCTATAAACTCACTGGACTATGACTGTTGAAGTAGGTTATTGTCCACTTGATCAAAACATACTTTTCAAGTGCTTTGATAACCCTTTCAAAATACACTTTCAAGAAGTGCTGTTCCCCCTTTGCTTTCTGTACCTGGATCGAAGATGACTTCAGAAAGTAGCTTAGCAAGGTCAACAAAAACGTCTGGGGTAATTTGGGTTGAACCCTGGCAGCTGAGTGCCAGTAACTCCCCAACCTCCACTGCTCCTTCCTCCTTCTCCCTGTACAGCCAGAAACCTCATGTAAAGATCTGACCCATGTAAACTCTTGCATATGCAAGAACCCAGACTGTCCTGGTGCTTGTGGGATGGTTTACGTGAGGATTTTGTGTTTGGATATGGATTTGCAGAATCAGTTTTCAAATAGAAATACCTGTGTAAATAGCCATGGCTTGCTGCTTTTGAGGTGTGTGTTGCCTTACTGCAGCTGTGAGTAAGGACAGTTTGTGAGAGTAACAAAATAAGTAGGATTAAGCCTTTGACTCTGGCGTGAGTCTGCGTTTAAAGCATGCTCTCAGCCTTGACCCTGCATGCACGGCGTCCGTGAGTAATCCTGGCATGATGAGTGCACTGAGTCCCACTGCCAGCAGTGCAGTGGGTGTCCATGCAAGAGCTGCCTGGGTTCTTCCATGCAAGGACAGATCCTGAAAAGCCTGAAGATAAAACTGAAGTTATTAGAAGAGCTCTTGGTCCAAATCCTTTCCTCAGTTGAACGTAGCTTCCTTTAAAGTCCTCAAATTCTGGGCATTTGGAGTTGAGCACAGCCTACGAGCAAGCTATCGCTAATAGCATCCTTTAAATTTCAAGATACTAGAGGCTGAGGGTAGTCAAACTCTCTGCTGTGGAAACATCTCCTCTCTGACAAATGCTGAATAACAGTCTGTCAGTCAGATGGTAAATTGCTTGATCTTGAACTACAAAGTGGTCAGTATAGGAATGAGACCATCATTAGAGTCACTAATGGCTAACGTGTCTAATTTACCTACAATATAATGGCTTGTCATCCTCTGAGGTGGTTAATGTTATTGCACCCTAATTGTTTTTACAGGTTGCTTAGGGTTTTTTTAAGGGCCTAGTGCTGCTTAAATTATTTAGGCAAAGATGTTGTTAATTGCTGTTTGTTATTAGTGAAGTAAATGACATAGAATGATACCTGTAGGAGGATTTTGTTTAAAATGATTGCAGTTGATTAAAGGCAGAGCTGGACCTTTTCATCTGCCTTACAGGCTCTATACAGCCACAAATCCCAAGCGCTGTACGTTTATCTGATGCTTCGGCTTCATTTGTTGCCCGGGGTGTTCCTCCTCTGGGGAGTGAGTATGCTTGTGGGGGACAGTGGGTTTTTGACTGTCAGGACTCCCACCGAAAGGGTACGATGGTGATTAGTCACTTAGGATAGAGGTTCTTCAGGAGGAGATGGGACAATCTTGTCTGCAAGGCAGCAGAAAGGCTACCCTTGAGATTCAGATTGTGTTCTTGTTTCTGCTGCAGCAGCTTTATGTGATGCTGAAAGGTCACCCCGGGTTTATTCTGGGGTGGCTTGGTTGAGCTGGTGGCAGATGTCTCCTGTGAACTCACTGTTTGTGACCTCCCTCTGGTCCAGGGCATCTGCTACAACTTGGCTTTACTCCCCAGTTCTGTCTGTCCCCTCTGTCCCTAGAGCCAAACCAGCCATGCTCATCTTGGCAGGTGGCTTCTCCGCTCCTTTTTTGTCAGGTTTGGCCTCTTGTCCATTTTCCAGGGACAGAGAGGAGAAGCTCCTGGCCTGGAATCACGCAACAGGGTCAGTGGCTGAACCGGACAGAATATGCAGACGCGGTGGACTCTGGTGCTTGCAGTGTGGATGTGGTCAGGCTGTGTGAAGTCTCTTCTGCTGTTAGCTTTCGCGTGCCTTGCAAAAATAACGCTCTGTCACCGCTACAGGCCATGCCGGAGGGCTTCATCCCACTGTAACCTTCTCTGCCAGCTGTTGATGTCTGTACCTAGAGTGCAATCACAACAGGCACCGAAGAACATCCCCTCGTGCAAATCATTTTTCATTCTCGATTGTATTAACACAGAACTAGAATTCCAGGTCACTTCCCCCTCTGGGTAAGACAAATGCTCTTGCCAAGTCAGCCAGATTTTCCGTAGTTCAGGTGGCTTTTTTGCCTTCCCTTTTGTTGTGAGCATTGCAAATTACATGAGTGTTGCGATCCTCACCGGGATATTTCAAGGCAAATCTGAGATGAAACTTCGTACTGCTCAGGTTGACAAGAGTTTTGCCCTGCTTAAACAGCGTTACCAGATACTGAATTATTCCTGCTTCTTTCACTAAAACATGTGAAGAGTGAAGTTAAGATTAGAGCTGGGAGATGCTGGATTAGATTAGTTCTACCTATGTAGCCCATGAAGCCCTGCCCTGAAAGCATTGGATATGCTCAAATGTTGTGCGTTGACAGTGGCCAAATCCAGCTGATTTTGCTCCCCTGAGTAGGTTTCACTACTGCCTGGCTCTGTTTTTAATTCAGTTGTTAACATTTTGAATGAGTTTTTTTTTTGTTGTATTTGCTGCATTGGTGATAATTTGTATTTGTAATTTGTAGTTTCTTGGTGTCTCCAGCTGAGATGAGAAGTCATTTTGGTGAAGAGGTACAATTTGAAGAGCAGGTTAAAAGTGAGAGGAAAGAAATGTTCTTATTCCATTTTATTATTTGGAGGCTGTGTTGAAAAAAGGAAGCTGTAGAGAGATCTGGCTCCGTATCTTCAAGGTTTTTAGCTGTCTTTGGATACCTAAATTACATGAAAACAATGAGAATTAGTTATCTGAGTTAGCTCATGGTGTCTTCGCAGATGAGGTGTGTGGTGGCAAGATAGGAATTGACTGAAGTTCCTGAGTTCCAGCTCACGGTATCCTCCTTCCTTGCCCCGAAGTACCATTTTCTTACAGACTTTGATTCCACCTCCTTCATGAAACAGGCAGTCGAGATCCCTATTTCTGGTATCTGCTGTTGCAAAATTTTGGATTGCTGCTTTACTTCGAATTTGTAAAAACTCCAGTGCTGCCAGCATTCACGGGAGGGTGTAGCCAACTCCCTGAGGCTCTTTTCCTGTTAGCTGGGAGCATCTGAAGGCCCAGAGCCAGGCACTGGGGAACAAGAGGAACAGAGACTTTACTGGAATTTAGGTTACCCAACTAGGGCCCCGAAAGTCTGGTACGTACATACACAGACGCTGCTGGATGTACGTATTTTCACATCTGTGCTTTCCCTTTTTCTGCCTTATGGTGAATGGAATAGGCACTGAATCATCCATACAATATAGTAACTGGTGATTTATTCCTCTGCTTGTAATATTCATTTTCAGAGCAGCCAAGGGCGTTGCTCCCATTTGATGTGTGTTCAATAACATGTATAAAAAGACCTATTTTTGAGGCTAGTTCCTGCTAGGTAAGTGCATGGAAAATGGATTGTCTTTCTCCCTTTAGAATTTATTCTCCCACAGTGAGGATGAACCTCACTGAACTGAGGAGGCTGTTTGGACTGCAGTGTTCTGTTGTTCCAGCTTTCTAAGCACCAAAAATTACTTTATTTTAAATCGTTGTATATATATATTGATCTTTTTCTATATGCTGCATGTGGTTCCCAAAATGAAAAAAAATGCTCCTAATGTTAAATCATTTTAACCTAGCTGCATGCAGTTAAATTCATATTGAAGCACATTAATCCATATTGTGTAGTATTTGCAAACCTCAGTGGAGGTTCAGGTTTTGTCATGTCACAATTTTTACATCTAGAAGACCAGAGACAATTCCTCTCCCAGGTCTTGGAACCTAAATTGATTAGATAAAGAGAGGGTGGGGTGGGACATGGCACTGATGAGTTGCTTAACCCTAGCAAAGTCTTTGTCTGTAAAGTAATTATTACAGAAACTCTGAGCTTCATGGAGAAGCTGTACCCATTGGCTTGACCTTAGTGGTATTTGAAAATTTTAACAAGGTGAATTACACTGTGGAGAACAACATCCTGGCTTTAACCAGGATTCTGGAGGTCACTTTCCCACTGCTCCATTCAGAAAAAAGGTGAAGGCTGTGAAATTAGATGGTTATAAAACATTTTCTCGCCAGCACAGCAGTGTTTTTGTTTATTTAATACAACAACAAAACAGGATGAATGAATTTGACTTCTATTCCACCTGCCTGGAAAATGCCCTCCTGAATTTCTTGATTTAGAGATTCTCTTTTCAAGTGGAGATGTGGCTACAATGAGGCTTTAAAGCTGCTGAAAACAGCTGAATAGAAATGGTTAACTTTTTTTGTCTTCCATGTTTGCTGTGAGCATCATTTAATTTCCTGAACAACCACTTAGTTTATCTTTTTCTCTTTTTTTCCTCTCTGCCTCTTCTTCAGTCTATTCCCATTCGTAAGCTGCTTGAGATCCTCCTTGGCTTTCAGGGGGCCCCCAGACTCTTTGGATGGCTCCTTTTATGATTATCCGATCAGCCTCCATAGCAGTGACATAAAGAACTTGTGTGAAATTATTTGAAATCCTTTGTCTCCCTCCCCTGCTGAGTTGCCAGTCACCTTCTTCAGGGTCCTGCAGGTCCCACTGATGCTTGGAGCATCTGTCGTTTACCATCCTTGACATGCCAGTTGTTGGCTGTCAGGCTTTCCAGGTAAACTGCGGACCTTGCCTTAATGTAGTAGCAAGATAAAGCCTCTACTTACCAGGTCTCCTCTGCTCTGAGGATGCACAGCCAGCTTTAATTTAAAAGCTGCTATATAGCTTGCCTGTATTTTAAGGAGTGCTAGGAAAACAGATCAGCTATTTTGCCTTTTTTCCTGTGGGAAAACTTGCTCTGCCTATTTCTGGAACGCCTGGAGTGGCCATTGCTGTAATAGAGGAGTAACAACTTTGTATTTCCTGTCAAAGATGAAAGGCAACAAACAAAACTTCCCCCCGCCTCCAGCGAAGAGATTTTAATATTTTCCTACGTACTCTGTCTTGGCCAAGTGTCAGCTCTGGTAGTGCTATTTCATCTGCTGCAATGTTTGGAGTGTCTGTTGTATACGATGTTCCACTGGTGCTGTTGGTCCTGTAGTACGGTATGTCCCAGCACAGGGCAATGAAGTATCTACCACTATGGGTAGTACTCAGAAATGCCACAAGAGTTGAAAACCAGCCCCAAAAGCACTCAAATATGCAGGGGTGTGTGTGTGTGATGCTGACTCCAAGGCTCACCGATGCCTGCCTCTCTTAGTGAAAGTCGATAAGACTTAGGCTTAATGGCAAATGGGATGAAGACTCTCGAGTTACTCAGCTATGTTTCAATCTTTTTACTTCTGACTGTCAGGGGAGACTTGATTCTGGTTCCCCAGGTGCTTTATACAGCGAAGGAAATAGAGTTATAAAGGAAATTAAGGAAATGGTGTCTCCATGACATAGTTATCTCTTCTAACTGAACTTCAGGTCTAGGTCACTGCTGAAGCCAGTAGGGAGTCCTGTGAATAATTACCAGTCTGTACAGAAATTATCATTTATACGGTGCCATCATCTTGCAGAGAGACATTCTGTGCTCTGAAGGATTTTCAGTCCAAGAATGTGGGTAGTGAGATCTATCCCAGTTATGCAGATTAGGGTTTTCCCTCCGTTAGTACAATGTTTAATGCGAAGAAATACCTGGGCTGTTTGCTAGTGACAGGCCACCTGAATGTTCACTGGAAGAATGATCTGAATACTTGTGCTGAGGGTTTGGTGGGTACTGGTCCTTCTTGCTACTGGTACCTGGAGGTGCGAGTTCACCACCCGTAAAGTGTGTAATGCTTTTGTATAAATTTTTGTCTTTTAATGGCTTCCACTGAAGCATTAATCTATTTAAAAGGGAATAGAATAAGTCTTTATTCCATATATAGTATTCACTTGAGAAGTGAATCCATGTTCCTGGATAGTAACTTAGGATTGTACTTCGTTTTCCCTAATGAGTTGCAGTGCTAGCAATGCTTACATGGTGGTCTTTTTTCTAAATGTCGATAAACTTTTAATTACCAATAGGTAAATATTTTCATTACATTTCACACTCTTACATTTGTCACAAGTCCTCACCAGTATTTAAATGATGGTATGTTACCATTTGTAATAGGATGCATGCTCTGTTGGGGTCAGTATTTAAAAGCATGCATGTGGAATCAGACACGTGCCTTTGTGGGGGAAAACACAGAGAAGGATTAAGCACAGCCTAAGGTCAATAAAGAAGCCAAAGAATGCATCTTCAGCTACTGCTGAAATTCAGATTCTCTACTTTTGACCACACCTTTTATTCTTTGGCTAAGTGACTGCTTGCTTTGTCCTTCTCCTTTAGCTGTTGTTCTTTGTTCCCTGTTCATTTATCTTCTCTTCTATCAAAGTCCCATGTGGGGAGAAAAAACATAGCCATTGTAGAGCTTGTGTGCTGTTTGCTGCCATCACTCTGCTCAGCCTTGTGGTACGTGCATTTTCCTCCTTGCCTGATCTGTCTTGAGTGTTCGGTCTCTGTCATCTCTCACTTACCGAGCAATGCAGCTGGTCAGCAGCACATCCCTCAGCTTCATGCCATTATGTTGCGTTTGTTGGCAGCTCCCAAGCAGCGGTGTTCCCTAATGCTTTGTGTACCTGGCATTGTGCTTTGGGCCCTACAGCATTGCCCTCCGTCTCAGACCCACCTGCCCCACAGCACGGGGGTCTTTCGGTCCCCTACACACTGGCCCCATGGCAGCACCTCCATGTCATCCTCAGGTGCTCCTCAGGACTTCTGCTGCAGTCATAGGAGTCAGAGGGTGAAATGGTATTTGGCAGGTAGCAGCGTGGAACACAGTGAGAGCTGCTTGTGTGGAATGGGAGGAAATTAGGACCTGAAGAAAGACAAGGAGGCAAAGAAGAGAAAGGAGGTATAAGGCTAGTTGGGAGTTGAGCATGAATATTAGTTACTCTTTCTTCTTGAAGCATCTTTTCAGCTGGTCTTCATATTCTCTCATGGTGAACCTGACCTGTGAGAGTCATGGATGTAATGTGCTCAGTCTCCGGTGAAAGCTTGGTCGGAGCAAAAGAGCTGGGAGCCCCAAGAGAGGTGGGAGCTGCAAGGTCTGTGGGCTCTGTCACTAGACTGCGTCAGTGAGTGCTGCAGTAGACATCCTGAAGTAGTTGCTAGTGTAATGTTTAGGTTGTAATTTTTAGATTACCTTTGCTTGTTTATGTGTGATTTTACTGTCCATCAACCCAGGCAACATTAGGTTCTTTGTCTGCACAGGGTTCAGACTCTTTGCAGTATCCTGCATTGTGCTGTTTACTACTTAATGGCAATGTAAGCAAAAGGCTTGCGAATAAATCCATATAGGGTATGGCCATAATACGGGATAGAAAGGAAATGCAATATTCATGAGGCAATAGTGGAGCGGTGCTGTTGGATCAGATGAGAATGGGAATGATGGGGAGAAGTCTCTTTACTACAGCTTGCTTGAAGATTGGAGCAGCGCTTGCACAACCGCGTGCAGGGCTCCTTGCCTTTCCTGGCCTCCCTCAGGTTGCTGCTCTAGGAAGGCAAATAGTGACAGAGCAACTTGTTTTCAGGGCTGACAATTGCACAAGTGACCGGGGAGCAGAAACAAAAGGCTGTGAAGCAGGGAAAGTGTTGGCGTGTTTCTTCCCGCAGCCTTTAAGCACAGGAATGGGTAAGAGCAGGTCAGTGAGGTGGTGCAGTTCTGAAGCACGGAGGATGCTTCTGAGTTACATTGCATATGATTCTTTGCGATGCATGCTGCTGCGTGACATGGGTTAAGACTTTCAAAATTTTTTTCCAAATGTTTGCTGCAAGTGGGGAGTCGAGGTTGGTATGTCTGTGTGTGTTTGGTGGGTATGATGAGGATAGCAGTTTCTGGAGTATGCGAGTGAGCTATCAAGATGCCTGGGGTTCATGCTAATGCTTGAATAAGCCTGCACTGGCAACATAGAGCTGAAGAGCTTGCATCAGTGGAAAGCTATACGTTTCTGTGTGATCCAGATGTTTCTGCAGAGCGACAAGATTTCCAGAAACGTTAGAAGAAAGAATGTTTTAAAAGGGAGGTTAACAAATAGGGGGAATCTTCAATGCAAGTAAGTCATGTCCTAGGCAGAAAAAAGAGGGGAAAAATGCTTTTCTAGCAAGGAGGGAGGGGAAAAAAACCTCTGTGGAAGGATCTGTGAGGTGCATAGGAAGATCATGGGCCATGCTGGAGCAGTTGAGTGCAACCCCGGTTGAGCAAAAAATACCTCTGAAAGAAATGTGTGCTGGATTTCATTTGTATTTGCTTTCTATTAGACCTCTGTAATTTTTATGATATTAATTAAGAAATACTGATGGGATGGTAAACTTAAGTCTGTCTACATGTCTGTCCTGTACTTCTGAGGAGTTACCTGTAAACCAGATAGCTCACCTGTAACTTCTCAGAAAGTTTATACTTCAGCTACAACTATTGCTTGATTACATGGAGAGAAGTTTAAAATTTATCACTCTGAGGGTCTTAATTCAGGAGTATTAGGAGACCTTTTGGCAAAGGGCATGACCCTGACTGTTTTCAGGCTCCGGAGCTTTGAGTCTTAGCAGTCCAGGGGATGTCCACCTGTGAAGTGTCACCTGGCTTGGTGATGGTTACCCGTCTCCCAGAGCAAAGCAGGAACAGATGCTGAACTATCGTATGCTTGTGGTTAGGGGCAGTTGATATGACTTGGGGAATGCTACAAAGTCTGCTACCCTTGTAATGGTTGTGCCAGCTCCTGCAATCAAGTGAATGTGTGATAGTCTTGATTTCATGGAATAAAAATAAAGAAGGAATTTTTTAGTCCTCATAGCTAAAGTGAAGGGCTTGAAAACATGAATGGCGGCTTGTGCCCCAAAAAGCAAAAATCCATTGTGGGCTGTTGTTTTTCAGATACCTAGTTTCTATGCCTTAATCATAATTTTGGGGGCCTGACTAATGATTTATAAATGCTATAGTGAGAATTACATATCAGCCTATAATTAGATGCATTTTTTTATACTAAGGAAACTGCAACAGTGAAGGGAATAGGAGAAACAAAACCAATCTGGACATTCCTTTTATAGGTCATATTATTAATTCAACATTTTGTCTTGGCACCCAGCAAGCATCTAGTACAAACACACTTGCTGAGCCTTATGGACAAATGCTGAAAATCTCCAGGGTTTAGCATGCCCAGTTGGATGAAGGAGTAAAAATGCACAGGAGATATTTATTCTTTCTATCCCACTCTAGTCATTGCCTTTAAATGTTTAAGCATATACAGAAGGGAATGGCAGAGTGTGGAACTTGAGCTAGCTGATCCAAAAATGGTAACAACAACAAAAAAGTAAACCTATCATTAGAGAAATCATGTGTTTTGGTAGTTCTGTTTAGACAACAGAACAAGTGAAAACATTATCTAGTGTAGTTCAGTAAATGGTTATGGGTCCAGCATGTGATAACATGTTTATTTTTGCCTTGGGTCTTTGATGAGTGAACATAGTGCTTTCTCTCATTTTATTTAAAAAAAAAAAAATTCTGTTTTGTGCTTCACTTGTCAAACAGGCCATTGCTTGTCAAAGTCTTGTACTAAGAGGGTTGTGTTTGTTGTTCTTCCTCACCTAATCTGTGGAAAACTGTATTGGCTGGCCTAAATAGTTACACTGTCAGTTGGTTTTATAAGTTTAGTACAAATTCTGCTTTCTCTTCTGCTGCGGAACAGCAGATCTACATCATGGAGAAAAGCAAAGTTACCTCTGTTGGCAGGGGGGCAAATGGGCTGGTGGGGTTTCCAGTGGGGCCTGAGCTGTCTTCTCTGTAGCGTAACCAGGAGCACGCAGGTAGCGTGCTTTCACTTGAAATCACGGGTCAGTGTAGATGAGTATGAGCTTGCTTAGGACTGTAAAGTTCAATAAATTCTTTCCCAAGTTTGACTTAGTCATTTGGTTTCAGGTGATGTCTTGTGTGGCTGTGCAGCCTGTCCTGTGAGAGTCTTAACTCCTTGCCATTTAAGATCGGTAACTTATTTTGCCTTAGAGAAATTAAAAAGAACTCCTTAAAGTCCTAAGAAGTAAGTTGTTTCCACTTATGAAATGCCTTCAGTCTACAGGTATTTCTTTAACAGCTTGGTAACTGCTAAGAGCAGACTAGCTTTCAACAAGTTTTATGAATAAATAGCTAGGCTTTGTAATTTCATTATCACCTTTTTGGGTCTAAAGTAAATGGGCTGAATGTATCAGGGAGGAATATCTCCCAAAACACACTAGCTCTGGACTAGGCTTTGAGCACGTGAATGTGATTTAAAAGTACTTTTAAGCCAACTTTCAGGCAGTATTCCTATCTGGAGATGCCTAGTTGAAGAGCTAAGTAGGTTGAATGATTTATTTAATGAATTTTTACTTTCATCCTCATACTTAGTTGATTTCTCACATTAACTGCTTGAAGGTTTATTTAGGATTTTTGCTTGCTCTTCTTAGCAGCGAATTTATTTTAAATACTGATACTATAAAAGACCATAAAACTTAAGAAAGTTGGTTCACAATGAAGAGAACTTTGGGTCCTCTGGGCTTGTCCTTCCCTGAGGAAGCTGGTATGCCTCCTCTCAAAAAAGTACTAAATATATTTATTTCTTTGTTTATCAAAGTTTGTATGACATTGAGTGTCCCGATAGCAGACCTGCACTAGTCCACTCATCTATTTATTTTAAACTGAAGCAGTTCACAAAGACTTTCCTCAAAATTGTTCTCTACAGCCAGCATTGCTGTAAGGGCCTCTCCGCTTACCAGAGCCACCTCTGAGCGCCCGTGCCTGCTGCTGTTTCAGCAGCTCTTTGCTGGAGGGGCCCATGGCTGTCTCATCCCCGTCATATCTGTACCCTCCCAGTGTTAGAAAGGGAAAGAAATGCCACAAGTGTGCCGGTGGGGAGGTGGCCGTAGGGTTTCCTACTTCCTTTCCCTCCTCAGGCCCTCGCACCCCTCCCGGCCTGGGGCCAGGTGGTGGCTGTGGACGCTGTCCCTTGAGAGCCTGCTCACAGGCACACTGCAGGCCTGCCAGCTCACGAGTGACTTGTGCCCCCGTCTTTCTGAAGCGGATCGCCTTAATCCTTTGGGTCAACTCCAAAACTACCTCAGTTGTCACCAGTATCTCTTCCCACTTTAAAAGAGTAAGTTGCTCTGTAAGTAGCAGTGCTAATTAGGCTCCGTTTGCATCCCAGATTCCCCAACTCCTTTTGTCCCCTGTGACATGATGGCGGAGCGAGAGGCAGTGGGTGCTGACCGAGCATCCGGCTGCGCTGGGGCAGGGTCCACAGCTCTGCCGACATGGGGCTTATACATTGGGGTCTCCCTTCTACCCAAGTTTTCACAAAACTTGGAGGATCTTAATCGTATTTGATACTTTCCCTCTTCCCTGTTCAAACATCGCTGAAGTTAATCAACAAAATCAGAACTCTGCAAGGTGGACAGGACGGGTACATCAGCCAGTGCCCTCGCTTAAGCTTTGTTTGCCATGCCTGTTTGAAATAGATCCTTTTCTCCCTGATGCCCTCAGGATTGCTTGCTGGCTGACGAGCCCTGTCTCTGGCTTTTTCAGCCTTCCTTGTCCAGGCCAGCCCAGGCCCTGCTCGCTGGGGAGCAGCCTCCTCTTGGTGCCTGAGGGCAGGCAGCTTCCCGCAGCTTCCTCGCCGCAGGCCTCCCCTGCTGGGAGCCCAGCGTGGGCCAAACCATAAACCATAGCGAGCCGTCAAGCCGGCAGCAGACAAATTCACGTATACTCAAGGACAGGAGTGTGCGACAGACCGCATACAATATTCCTTGTCCCCGCCCCGTGTTAGTCTTGTCCTGGTTGCTGGCTGTTCTCAGGGCCAGGATGTCTGTCTTCATATACTCTTATTCTTACTTAAAAACTGAGTTTTCTGTTGGGAAACGTTTTGGAGCCCTCTTGTTGGTTGAGAGGAAGGGATTGTGGAGTGGGGTACTCCACATGGAAAGAAAATGTATGTTCTTGGAGAGCAGGGTGGGGATGATGGTAAGGTGGTGAGATGGAGGGGCCTTGGGAGGTTGAAAGGGAGGTGGAAGGTCAGTAGGGTTTATCACCATAAAGGCGAGTAGTTTGTAATAGCAGGCGTGCTGAAGAAGCAGCATTAAAAGTAGAGGATAAAGTAAAGAAACATTTATGTGAAGCAGTATAGCAGAGAAAGAAGACTGTAGTTAGGAAATTTGAGAACAATTATGTGGATAAATCAGAAAGGCAATCAATTAAGAATGAAACATTCAGTGAATTGGACAATTTAAGAACAGCTCAGTTATTTAGGCAAGATAACCCAAGGAGGTAGCAATTAATTAAAACAATATGGGTTAAATTATAATCTCAGTTAAGAAGATCAAGTATCAGGTGGAAGCAGATCACTTGAGTAAATGGAGGGTCCAGTTTCAATGGCCTGTGTGAGGTATGAGACACGCTATGGAACTGTAGTAAGAGAGAGCATTCTCCTGCCACAAGATAG
>NW_010519861.1:14595-33999 GCF_000687285.1 Phaethon lepturus
GATGACTGTTAAAGTGGTGAGATTTGGAAGTAGAGTGATGAAATATGTGGAGTACAGCCCACTCACTGCTGCTATCTCTGGTACCTGTCCTACTTAAGAGCTGTGGTAGGGAAAATGTCCATATGGTTAGCAATAAGACAGGAAAACAACATTTGTTGCTCTGTTTTTTTTCATTCTGTGATTGCATGTGTCCAACTAGACAATCCACAGACTGGGCATCTAGCAAACTTTATGTTTGCTGAGGTTTAGACTGTCCTCTGGGACACCAGCATCTCATGCTTAGGGATGATGAATTACAATCGGAAATTTTTTGACTTCTTGTATCTAAAACTGGGGTTGGTTGCTACAGTTTTGGGATGAGACTTGAAAACAAAGGCATTCTTTGTTCTCCCTGGATGCCACCCATAGCATTTCTGCTGAGGTGACTTCTTGCTTGGTGTTCTAATAGGGTCATACATGTGATTGGCATTAAATTGATGCATAGATAATGTGTATTTAGAAACAGGGACTCAAAACTGCACTGTGTTGAGGATATTCAGCTACTTCAGAATTCCTTGGCCACCGGCACTTGGCTAGTTTTCGTTCCAAACTGTGGAACAGCTGTGGGAAGGTAAAGGATTTGTGGAGGCAGGCATGGAACTTCTATGCTGCTGGTTGTCAAATGCCAGCACCTTCTCCAGACTGATCTGACTGGGTAGGAGGCAGAGTGGAAACTGGTAAAATTCTGTCTCTCAGGTGTTCTCTCCCTCTCTCCCTCTCTCGTTTTGCAACATTTTTGTCATCTAACTTCTGCCCAAATATACCTGCTTTCCAGTGGCTTTCCAGCGGCTGTGAAAATACACCCTTTGGGGATCTGCAGGACAGATTTGAGAGAAGAGTGCAGCATAAATTGATTGATAACAGGCTTTTATTACCGTGCATAAGAACACATAAATATCTTTAGTAGGACAGGTTACTAGATCAGGTCCATTTAGTTTAGTTTCATATCTCTGTCAAGGGCTGGCGCCAAATGTTGCAGAGAAAGTAATGCAATGGATCGGGATATGTAGTATAATCTTCCAAATAAATCAGTGTCTCAGGTTCTTATAGTTATGAGGCTTACTCTTCAGTAACTTAATTTAATACCTCATTCAAAATTCCTGTTGTTAATTATAACAACCTTTCATATTCTTGGTGCATACCTAAACAATCAATCTCTTCTTAACCTTCATTATGCTTAATTTAGGAAATACAGGTGTTCTCAAAATGGTTAGTTCTTAAATATATACGTCTCATTCTTAGGTTGCTGTTCAATCTCTTTAAAAAATATATTTCCTTTTTACCTGGTATACCCTTTTTGTGCTAATTTGCTTATTTTTCTGGTTTATTTTTAGATTGTAACATTGTACCAGAAAACAAAATGTCATCATGCTGTTGAAAACCAGATAGTTCATCTTCAGCCCCTGTAGTAAACAGTTTAATTACTGTGGAAATTGAATTATTGCTCTTTAAAATTGTTCAGTTATTACTTCTGAAATATGATTCTTCTTTTGAAATAATTAACGGCTTGAATTTCTTGAGGTGAGTAGCACAGACCAACTGAAGGACATTCCCATGATTTAATATAGCTCTATAACTTGTCATGCATTATTGAGCTGCAAGGTGAATTTTCAAGATGAGTTTGAGATCTAAAAAGCTGGCCGTTGGACTGCCCAGTTGCTGAATGCTCTCAAATGCTGTGTGGATTTTCACCAGATAGTTTCAGGCGTGGAAGCTCTGAATGTAATGAAAGGCTCAGTCAAAAGCATTCGCAGAGAGCAAGTGTTGCGTTAACTTTTGTGCAGTACACATCCTGTGGGTGTGAACATGAAAGTTCTTGTCAGGCTGGTCACGGAGACGCAACATTTATCTGCCTGACAGGACACATTTCTCATGTTCTCGCAGTAGCAGGAAGAAAAAACACCAACTGAGCAACCGTATTGGAGCCTATTGTCCGTTCATCATGAAATCAGTCCAGTGTTGCCCTGGCAAGCTGGGGGGAAGGGGGTCAGAAAGAGAGAGTGTCCTGGGTGACGGTCTCTTTGGGCCAGGGACTGTCTCTGCTCCGTGTCTCTGCTATGGGACCCTTGGTTTTGACATGTAGTTTCTGCAATACTCATAAATGATTACGAGCCGCCTCTAGTTCAAACTGATGAGTTCAAGATCAATCAGTAAATTATGGAATCTGCTACTCTCCTCCCTCACTCCCTTAAGGATCTTGAATGCCACTGTTTCATGGGCCAAGGTTTCTATTGATTATCACATCCCCAACCAGCGCTTCCTTGTTGGTGAACAGTAGATCCAGCTGTAAGTTGACCCATCAATACCTGTATCAAAAATTATCCCTGGCACACTCCAGAAATTTCCCAGGTTGCTTGCATCACTCTGTGTTGCCCTTCCTATAGATGTCAAGGAGATGTAAGTCTCCTAGCAGACCCAGAGTTTGTGATCCAGAGACTTCCTTGAGTTGATTAGAGGAGTTTGCTGTTACCAGCACTATGCCTCACTCTTCTGGAGCTGACAATGTGGATGGCTGGGTACAAGTAAACTCAAATTACCGATCTGTCTGTAGGAGAGATGGGGAGTTCCTCAAGACCACCTGCAGCTGGACGTGAAGCAATAGAGTGTGAGAGGCAGAAGGGAAACAAGAAGATCATTCCTCCCTTGGGCAGACAAGTGCTACTTGACAGTGGTTAAAGGATGTCTCTGCTGTCTTGAATATTTTGTTCCCCATGGTGATTACCTAGCGTGAGATGAAGGTAGGAGGTCTGAGCAGATGCAGTACACTTCAGCTTGCTGCCTATTTGCTATGGAGAACGGCCCTGGGTGCTGGATCTCCAGCTGTGCAGATTTTGCATAATTCTTTAGGAGCGGTACAGCTCCTCTCCCCCTTTCCTCTTTGGTGGGATTGCTTGGACATGCTAGCCTGAAAGACTTTGCATGGCAGTGAGTTTTATGTCTCGTTCATAACTGCTGGTTTATAAATTCCCCTTTCAGCTCTTTTCAGAACCTAATTCCAGTATTTTTTATTGTTTAGATTTTTTTGGATTATGGGTAGTCTGTGAAAACCAGAGCGCGGCAGCTAATTAAATGTAGGATTTCAACAGTCCTCCAAGCAAAAATAGTTTCCTGTGATATGTGTGGCTGTATATGTCAAATGTTTCAGGTTTCATTTTTATTTAGAATTTCACAATGTTGCACTATATATAATTCTTGCAGGCATTACAAAGTAGCATGTTTTGCCTTGCTGTAGTACACCAGGCAGCTATCTAAACAGCAACAGTTCACCTATTTACTACCTTAACTTTACTGGATCCTGTAACTGGGCTTTTGGGAATAAGAAGTCTAAGGCAGCTGGAAAACTCTCAACCAGTGGAGCAGAAAGAGGAGGGAAAGTAAAACCCCATACTTGAATTCTGACAGGAACACTTCCCGTAGCTATAGGGAGGCTGTTTTGCAGCACTGAAACCCTACAGTTTCCCAAAACCGCCCGCCTGGCGCACGTGCCTGTGCAGAGGAGGTGTGACTGGTATAGCTGGGGGCAGGTCTGGCAGATGGCAGAGGCAGGAGAGGTAGATGGAAAATAAACATATTGGCAAAGTTAGGTAGGAGTCATAGCATGTAGTAATCTCTGCAGTTTTGCGTTTGGCAGGCTTTTAGGAATTCTCTCACATTTAGTGTTAACTTGTTAAAAGCAACCAGTTTAGACAGAGGGGTGAAGTTGGATATGTTGTTTTTTCTGCCAGGACTTCAAGCCTAAAAGAGCTTAGTACATAAATCATGTTTGTCCCCAAGGAGGCTGATTGCTCCAGGTAATGGGGTTTGTGCATTCCTGACTTACTCCCAGCAGCACAGAGCATAGCACAGCAAGCTAGTTAGGTTATATAGACTGGAACATAGTTCCTGTCTCCCTCTCGCTGCTGCTTTTTCACTGCCTGCTTTCTACTTGTGCTGCTTCTTCTATGCCTGTTTAGGCAACCTCGCCACCCCCAAGCCCCCAAACCGCTAAGCATTGTGGTGTGTTGTGAAACTCCGTGTTTGCAGCGAGTGCTGCCAAATATCAGTTGTTTAATGGTAATGGCAAAATAGCATGCAATGAGTTGGAAGCTGGAGTTGTAAATATGTGATGAACTTGATGGCTGAAGCTGTTTGGATTATGCTAAGGACTGTTTCAGAGCCCTGACAAGGTACAGAGATGTGCCAGTGAAATTCTGGGAACTTTGGAAATGTGAGTTTTGGAAACTGTGTTTCAGCACCGTGTGAATATTTGTCCTGAAAGGCCAGGTTTATGTTCCCTGATTACACTGGCAAATTCTTTCTAGCTGGTTGGGTGAGTGTTCGGGGTGGGGGGGAATCCTGCTAGCTCCTCTTACAGTCCGGAATAGCTCAGGTGATAAGCCTCTGCATGTCCTTTGAAAGCAGCAGTTGACTAATAGAAGTGCTGAGTACCTGTTTAGAGGAAACACTGAATGCTTAGGTTTCTGCTACTTAAGTCTGACCCAGGAAATTCCTGATCTTTTATACACCCTGGAATCAAAGTGTATAGTTGTGGTGGTGAACAGTGAGTTGGTGCTGTGACTCTAGCCAAAGGGCAGCTATTTTATATTGGTCATCTAGGCTTGCCACAGTCAACAGAGGGATATCTATAAAGTAGATGGCTAACTGTGCGGTGGCTGGGATTTCGTGACTGAGGGTCTTAGGAAGAACACTGAGACCTGAAGCAATGCCAGTAGACTGTTGCATGAATGCAAAATGCGGCTTCAACCACGAAGTGCTCCTGCATTGCAAATCAATTAATAAAACACATAGCTGTCACTTAGCCACCAAGAATGGAAGTAGAAGAGTTGCAAAAAGAAATCCTGTTGTCCAGCAACAGGCTTAGCGTTTGCTTTTGCTTTATCATACCAGAGTCCCAGTTCTGCAGTATACCCTGATGATCTTCAATAAACTTGATTTTTTTGCTGGGCCTACAGGAGAGCAAGCTGTGAAGACAGAGATGTTGCCTCTTGTTCCTGGGACAGGTGTTTGGAGATGACTTAGTGAAAGCATCTCAGCTGACCTTCCCTGTAAGAACAGACTCATTTCAACTCAGAGCTGGTGAGATCCTTTCTGATTTCAGTAAGTCTGTAAAATAGGCAATAGCCAGAATTCAAATATGATGGAGTTAAAGATTAGTGCAAGATGATTGCCATTTAAATATTTTCTGTGGCTTCACCAGAGGAAAAGAGACTTAAAAAGACTTCAAATTGGCACTTCTAATGAAAAGACGTTCCAAATTGGATGTACCTTTTCTTTATTTTAATCCACTTACTGCATTTACCAAAGTATTTGCCTCAATGAAACTGATTTTATAGCACCTAGTACTCAGGCAGGATTTAAAACACGTTAGCAAAACTGCTTAAAAAATGAAGCCTGCAACCATACGTAAACAGCAAAAATGCAGGTTCAAGGTATGTTTCAGGGCAAGTGGCTCTGATTTAATCTGTGATAGTTTTACTGTTCATTTTCAGCTATTAGAAGCCATCTGTCAGCACATAGAAGGATCACTGAACTCAGTTCAGAAATATCTCTGGATACTTGGCCAACTGATCATCAGCTGTTTTCAAAAGTGATGTTGATGGTTGCAGCAACACAGGCTGTAAGTGAAGTCCAGTGTCAGTGCTTGACGGTGCATTAAATCATGGCTTTCATCCAAAATCGGACTATTACAGCTTGACTGGTGTATAATTCTGGGCATACAGGGGCAACAAAGAACACACAGTTTTGTCAATGTCCTTTTCAAGAAAGCTAAAGCAAGGCATTATTTGGCACTTATTGGATTTCCCCCCCCAGCTAGTAGGAAATGTTATACATATTACTCGAATATGAATCATAATCTACCCCCTTTATGAAATTTGTCTCACTGGCTAATTTCATCCCAATTAGACAGAATAGCAGAAGTCTTAAAGGCAGTTAGTTCCTACAAGTTTCATTAAAAACAGCAGCTGAGTAGAGAAGAGAGAGATCAAACCCAAGGTTTCCTATTTTGTTTGGCTTTCAATTTGGCCGATCAGCTTGTCCTGCTAGCTGGCAGGGCATTGCGTGGATGCTTCCCCACTAGGCAAAACTTGCTCTGTCTCCTAAACAACTGATAGTTATGAGATGTGGGAGGCAGTTTCTGAAAAGTGAGAGGAACAAGTTTCTCTTCAAAACAGGGCTTCCTTCAGTTGTAGATCTAGTCATATGTCTTTGATGGGGTAAAGCTTCCGGATGTGCAGCTTTGTATGCCTATGAAAATATATTGCTCTTTCATGCCTGTTCATGTGATACTTTTACATATTCTTGTCTCTATCACATGTGTAGGCAATGGCTGCCTGGTTACCTACAGTTATGTCATCAAAAAGCACTCAGACTGACCAGTGGAGGGTTATTCCTCTCCACTTCTGTGGTCTCAGTTTTTAGGCATTTCAAGATGTTTAAATCTGTGTAATGGAGGATTTTTTTTTTTTTTTCTGGACAGTTCACCTTCTACAGAGGGGCATGACTTTAACTGATCAAATTAGTAAAAAGCTCCCTATGGACTTCCTCAGATTGGAGTGTGGGGGGCACTTTTGTGAAGAGCGTTATATAATACTTCCAGGGCTTTTATCTGGGTCGCAGAAGCTGGTGGAGAAGTCACTGTAGTGTGATAATTGACTGCTTAGATCTAGGTGGTATGGTATCATCACTCTAGATATTACAAGCTCAAATGTAAGATTAGAGCTGCTCGATTTATTTTTAGTGAATCTCCTTCTCCTGGAAGAATACAGCCGTTGAATATGTGCCCTTGTCGAAGCCAAATATTTCTTTGTGCTTGCTGCAGTGCAAAGCAAGCTGCAATTCTGGTAAAAGGAATGAAGGAAGTGGTAAGAGCAACTCATTTTTTTTGCCCTTGCAGCAGCACCATCATGTATTGTAACTTTTCTGTTTCAGGTGATGGTTCTACTATTTTGCAAGGCAACAATTCATTAATTTCACCTGATCTCTGTGAAAGCTGCTCTCCTCCTGCCAGGTTTATAAGATTAAAAAAAAGAAGAATAGCGCATGAAGCAATTAATCTATTACCCCTGCCCCGCTCTCCTTTGCCTCCGAATTCTGACAGAACTACCAGTTCATGCAGTTGTGCCATGTCATCTTTCTGACGACCCACTGTGAGGGCTGTATGAACAGAGCTGGAAGATCATCAGATGAAGCTGCTGGGAAATAGCATCCTTCTGTGAGATGCTGTAGACAGGCAGAAGACCTACAGTTCCTCCCTTCCAGCTTTTGTTAACTGCGGAAGCTTTGATAGGTGTTCTAGGGTCTGGAGCAGCAGGTCTGGCTTTGTGTATTGGAATTAAACTACCAAACGTAAATGTTTCCAGCTAAGGTAGTTGGTCTCTTTATGGTCACTGGAGAAGAAATAGGTGTCTGTTTAGGTTGAGAAGAATCACACCATAAAAGAAGCTATCTCAGCTACGAAGAAGCCCCAGAGTGTCTTGGATAGAGGTGTTTACATTTCAAATACTGTAAATGAAGTGAGATGAACCCTATGTCTTCCCTGGGATGGGCCCTCAAACACAGTTGTTTTATTTAGGGGCTGGTGGTGGTGGCATTGGCAAAGCAAAGGAGCAGTCTGGTGTGGTGCCAGTGAATTCCAGTATCATGCGAGGTCATTTCTCTTGAGCTGCTGAACGCTGCCCAGAAACCATCAGCTCATGCTCAAATTCATCACTTCTCAAGGGAATGTGGCTGTTCGTCACAGTTCCTAGGTGAGATGGCAAGTCACTGCTGCTGTCTCTCCTGAATGTGGTTGGGGTTTCACTGGGAACAATACAGACAACTTGGAGGCATCCTGCATTCCAGTAGATTTTACTGCATGAGTAGTAAAGCAGTGCTACGGTGCTGTTTTTGCTATTGCAAGTCACAACTTGTGGTTGTTTCCTTATATATAGCTCTTCATGCATCTGGTATGAGAGTCTTAGAAAAACCTCATCTGACCGAATACTAGAATTCATACTCTATAATTCATACATTATAATTTGTCTTTCAAAACTTAGAAGCAGGCTTTGTTCATAGCAGTTTTAGCAAATTTCCATGAATCAAAATGTATTTTCTCTGAAAAGAGGTTAACGATTCACTGGTTTAGTAGCTTTCCAGCTCAAATCTACTGTTTGTAAGTAGAAGAATTAGCAGGAGGAAGGGTAAACTTCAGGCTTGTCAGATGTTCAGGTAGACTTCTATTCACTGAGAAATATCGTGGTTTCTTCTAGTTCATGGACATTGTTCAATAACAAAGATAGTCCACAGCAGATTTTGGCCTCATCTCTACTTCTGCAATCTTAATGTTGCACACTTCAGTCCTCCTTTGCACTTGCAATATTAATGAAGCTATGGAATAAATGGATGTGATGCTATTAAAAGAATCATGTCTGTTTATAGTGGTAGAAAAGTATATTCTTTCGATTATTTTCCTTAAAATGTAGGATTTTGATCAAAGAGAGAATGCATAATCAACTAAAATAACTGCATATCTTTATCACACTGTCTGAAATTTGAGTTTAAATTCAAAGGAGAATCTGATAAAGATTAACTAATTTGAAATCATCCAAAGATTCAGAGACTGAGCTGAGCCACAGCTCATTTTTGAGAGAACAGAATTTAGGCAAGTTTGGGGAATTACAAGGTGTGCCATGTAGTACTGTTGCTCCTGCTACCTTCGGAAAATGGATAAAAGACTTAAGTTCCTTGAAACTTTAAGCAGTAAGTCCGTCTTTGTTTGTTGGGAAGGAGGGTAGAGGGGGAAAAAAACCACATTTTCGTGATACTCTGAACATTTCTGGAAGAAAAGATAAAAAGAGTTTAACAAAGTCAGTTACAGATTAGGATGATATGCTGTAATGGTTGACGGCTCAGATTTTGCCTACTGCAAGGCACCAGGGTTTGTTTGTACCGGGCCAGGGTAGCAAGGATAGGATAGCCCAACACACAGGAGGAAAAAACAGTTTTATATTTCTTTTGCAGTCTGGAAAACAGAACTGCTAACTGTACTGTGAGGGTGGCACCAAATATTTTGTTCAGTGACTTTAAAATAAATAGTGAAAACTCAAAGATATAATATTCTCAGGTTAAATAAAACACTTCGTTTTTCTTTTGGGCACCTCAAAAAGACCTGGAAGAAAGTTCAAAAGGAAAAGTTACTGATGATGCAGAAAAGATGGAAGTGCTTGATTTCATAATTCCCACTCCCGCCCACCCCCCAACTATTAATTTGGCAATTTGTAGCAAATTATCCAATGGTTTATAGTAAAAATTTCTCTACTCACTTTAAAAAGTCACATACAGGTCTACTGCCAAGTTAAGGAAACTGGTTTTCATGAACCGTCCTTATTTTGAGAAGTGTCTATGGTGTCTGCAACCACTTTCCTTTCATGCAGGTTACAGTGCCAGGCAGTTCAGTACATTGATTTGCTTCTGCCTGTGACCTTTTTATTGTCCTGATATCTTTCCTCTCTTGAGGAAGATGGGGGAAATATTACATGATCCTTGTACAGTCCAGACAACAGGAATTGCTGCAGGGAGCATTGAAATAGGCTGAATGTTTCATAACAAGAAATAATATAATAACAAATGTTAGGAAGAAAAACTGTCATGACATTAGTCTTCATAAAATCTTATCATATTGCAGAAAGCTGGGCTGGGAAGTAGATCAGATTGTCTCTCTGTCCTGCTCTGCGCTGTCCATTCTTTTTCGTATTTCTTTTTCATTGCCTTTAGACCTATTTTTCAAACATGTGTAACTGGGGGATTTTCAGAAATGAACCTGAGCAGAGCAGTTTATTCTTGATTTAGATGTTGTTTTTGGCAAAGGTCTTAATTTTAGTTAGAGCTTAAATTAGTCCTGCTTTCCCAAAAAAACAATTTGATATGCTTTTGTGAATATCAAGAGCATTTGCACTGGCTGTTCTCTTATTCTTTTGGTACTTGTCCATGATGTCCTCAGGAGGATCATATTCCTGAAGAGTTGTGTTGAAGGTAGTTTTAAATTTCTTTGCAGGTGGGGTGGAGTCTGCTGTAGAGAGGAGTGGTGCCAAAATACTTGACAAGGCTGTAGCCAGTTTTGTTTCTGATGTGAAGGAGAAAGACCATGTGGCTCTGTGTTGTGTGACTTTGAGCTCATTCAGTGTGTCCCTTAGCATCTGGTGTTAGCAGAAAGGCTAACATCCTTCCATCTCCTTAGTAAATTCATAGCGGTTACTCATGTTCTACCCACAGCTTTGGTACAGGGACAGTTCAGTGTTTGAAGCAAGAGTTTGATGTGCATGACATCTGCCCTGACAAGAGAAGAACATTACATTCCACTTTCAGTTTCCTTATAGTTGCTATATAGCCTAAGGTGCAGGCTAGCTGCCTTGAACCCTGTTATGGTGTAACCTCAGCTGGCAACTAAGCACCACGCAGCCGCTCGCTCACTCCCCCCACCTCCAGTTCGATGGGGGAAAGAACTCAGAAGAAAAAGTAAAACTCATGGATTGAGATAAAGACAGTTTAATAGACAGAAAGGGAACATAACAATAATAATAATAATATTGATAATGATAAAAAAAATATACAAAACAAGTGATGCACAATACAATTGGTTACCACCCGCTGACTGATGCCCAGCCAGTAACTGAGCCATGGGTCCCTGGCCAACTCCCCCCAATTTATATATTGAGCATGACATCATATGGTATGGAGTATCCCTTTGGCCAGTTTGGGTCAGCTATCCTGGCTGTGCCCCCTCCCAGCTTCTCGCTGGCAGGGCATGAGAAGCTGGAAAGTCCTTGACTAGTGTAAGCACTTCTTAGCAACAACTAAAACATCAGCGTGTTATCAACATTATTCTCATCCTAAATCCAAACCACAGCACTATACCAGCTACTAGGAAGAAAATCAACTCTATCCCAGCTGAAACCAGGAGAAACCCCTTGAATAGTAAGGTCCTTTAAACACCATGAAAACTTGAAAGCCGCAGTGACTTCTTCAAGCGAACCTCCAGGAACAAGTATTATATTGAGTTCTTTGGGAAAGAGAAATTGAATGTGTGTGACCAAACCTAACTAACAATGTTTTCACAGAATATTCAGAAGCCGAATGGCAACTGCAGCTGCAAGCTCATGCAACCACACTGATTGTAATTGAATCAGTGATTTTACTGTTATTAAATGGCTTCTGTAGCCTTCTGTAGAGCTGTAAAATTCTCAGGCTGCCAGCTAGGAGCAAAAAAATGGCCACAGGCATAGCCATTATGTACCTATATGGTAGGACTATCTTATAGCTGTAAGCATTAGCTACTACCTACTGTTGGAGATGGGATATGGGGCTAGGTTTTGGGTTTTTTTTTAATGTTCTTGGATGGTGTTGGTCATTGGATGGATGAATTCAGGATGTGTCCAGCTGTGAACTTGCTCAGGTTAATTCTTGATCCTTTGCATTTCTTTTAATTGGTGATCTGCGAGACAACGTTAAAATATTGTTGATAAATTTTTCAGATGAGAAAAGGAGCAAGGCAGCAGCTGATTCAGGGGACAGGCCTGGAGGACAGAGCAGCCTGGGTTTCCTGCTAAGCTTCCTAATTTTCAATAGAGCCATATGTGAAATCTCTTGTTTAGGAAACCAGAGTGTGGGTTGCAGTTACAGATGGATGTCCCCATCCGAGGAAGCATTGGCAGTGAAAAGAGTGCTAAATAGTTAATCAGTTGTGTGCTTTGGCCTTGGAATGCCTGGGGAATAACAGAGAGGTAATTTTGTCTGTGTAGTTGGCAGGGGGTGATTACCTTAGAAATATTGTTTCCAGGCTTGGAATATTTAGAGGTGGGTTTTGAAAACCAGAGCATAGCCGCAGGAATAATGGAAGGAATAAAAAACTTTATTCAAACTTTATTGAAATATAGGCAACTCCAGCTTTTCCACTCATAAGAGGGGAGGTTGAAATTTGAGAAGCCAGGGTTCTCTTAAGGAGTAGGGGGGAATTAAAAAAATCGGCTAAAACCTGAAGTGCCAAAAACTCAAATTCTAAACTGGGTGCAAATTTGTTAAAGGCAAGATTTTAACCATTAGGCAACGGTTGTGGTTTCTCCCCTGCCACCAAAACTTCTTACAAGAACACGTGGATGTATTATTCTTAGGGAAACATTATGCTGAAACTAATTTAGAGAATTTTAGGATTGGATTTTGAGAGTCATAATGTTGGAGGTGGTCAAACCAGTTGTGTTTCAGAGCCACTGTTGATACTAATCCCTAAAGTGCTTCTGATAGGGATGTTAGGCCGGGGTCCCTTAAGTGTGCATGTGCTGGGAAACAGGTGTTGGTTTAGTTGAAGAGTCCACAAAGCTGTCAGTAGGTCCTCCTGCCCCTACTGGGGGATATGTAGATGGAAGGAATTAAGCAATTGCACTGAAATGGAGCTGTGCAAATCTTCCCTAATGAACCCAAGCGACCACACCTATGCTGGATTTCAGTAGCACCTAAAATCCTTGGTTGTGAGCGAAGGCCTGATGATTTTGGCTAGACACCAGCTGAAACTCCAAAGGCAGATACATTTTTCTTCTCTGGGTGTTGGGAGTCATTTGATCTCAAAGCAAAACATGGGAAGTTGAAGTGAATGTCGACTGTGATGTAAAGAAAAGGAGGTTTATGTCAGACCAAATGCTGCAGTCTTGTGCTGTCAGCTCCTGTCTCCATTTTGTAGTCACCGGACGTGGGCTAGCATAATACCAGCTAAATCCAGGCAGCTGAGCAGAGTCTGACTAAAGCAATTGGGCTGACCAATTGTTTTTGTCGCAGACTTGAACCTGAACCTCAGTCATTATTTTAATGCTGTTGTGAAAGCCCAACTGTAATGAAACAGTAATAATAAGTTTTGTGTTACCGTTTTTGACCAATGGTTGAATCAATGCCCTTGTTCAGCGTGGAGACTGTTGGCACTTGCTGGGACCTGCAGAGCAGCATCAAGCTGTAGCTCTTCTTGTCCTCTCACCCTCCTGTGCATGCAGCATTGTCCTTCATGGGGCACTGTTCCGCAGACCTGGATGGGGTCTTGTTCAGTGCAAGGTTCAGCAAGCATGTGTGTGTGATTTGCTATAACACTGCTATCCCCTTGGGGCAGAAAAAGGAGTGTTGGTAGTGTTACCAATGTCAGGGCACATATAGGCCTTAATAGCCTTGACTAGCCTTACCTGGGACCCTTAGCCCTGCACCTCATGCACCGGGCCGTGCCATGTATTGTGCCACGTACCATCTGCCCATTGCTCCATTTAAGATCAGACTTAAGCCTTCAGTCCTTCTTCATGAAGCCACCTGCCTGACAAGTGGCTCCGCAACCACCTGATCTTTTCCTCACTGATGTACTGCCTCCCCCTTGCATGGATTTTAAAGGACAAATTTGAAAGGAAGAATTTTGCTCCCCCTCCTTTGCACAGTGCTGTCAGCGCTTACGTGCTTCATGTAGCGCAGCGTCGCAAGGGCAGGCATGGCAAAGAGAGTTGGAGAAGTGGTGGTGTGCTGGGGCGGCAGGACCTGCTCTACCTGTGGAGAAGAGAGCACTAAGGGGCTGCAACCTCCTGGCTGACAACCCATGCTGTGGAATTGCCCATTTTTGCTTTTAGATGTTACATTTGCTGGTTTTAAGCTGTTCGGGATGTTTGAACTAGCTACTGAGTCGTTGGCTGGGACTCGAGTCAAACCAGGCTGTGAGTAAGCATTAACTGGCTGCAAACTGAAATCAAACTGAAAAGTTCATTCACTTAAGATGAAGAATAAGTAGTTTGGGATTTTTATGCAATCTCTTTCACTGATTTCACATATGAATTTAGGTTTAGACTTTTCAAGGAGGTCTGGCTTCCTCTCTGCTTTTAGGTGGAGGAGGGTGCACCTGTAATTAGCCCTTTGGTCAGAAGTGGACTTCTGAGGCAAATGCCCTGATTGTCCCCAGTTACTGCTCTTCAGTAGCGCACTCAGTGTGCTACAGCCATTCACAGGCTCTTTGTGGAATCAGACCAGAGTGTGCAGAAAACCCCATGAAAATAAGGTAATGTGGATGTAGGATCCTTGGCACGAACTATTTCACTCTGCTGCTTTCAATGTGCAATGGCTGCTGGTATAACCTCAGCAAAGTATGCCGCGGGGATACGGCTAACATCTCAAAACTGCTGCTCAGCTCTTGCCTTGTGCACAGGTTGCTGCTTGAGTTGACATGCAGAGTCACTTCGGTGCTGATGCTGCCTTGTAGTTAATGACCTGCTTGGTGCCCAATTCTGGCTCAAATCTTAGAGGCCTGAAGTTGGGATTTGTCCCATCAGTGCCCTCAGATCTGAGGGCCCACAGTGCCTTTTCAATACCAATGTTCAAGTTTTGTTTAATTCTTCTGATACACAGGTCTCCTCCAAATTGGAGATAACTTTGAGTCAAAGGTATGTTGTTTATGTCCTGTGAGTGAAGGAATGCTTGCAGTGAATTGAAACCCTTGGCTAAAAGCTGCAGTTTTGCAAATTCTACCATAACATTTTAGCTGTATATTTTAATCAAGCTCAGCAAATCAGTTCATAATCCCTAGTACTGCAAAGTACCCTGCTTTAGGTTTGCCTTTGAATCCGTTCTGCTTTTTAATGCACATTTTCCTATGGAGCTTTTCTCTCAGAAAGAGAGACTGAATAATGTGAGAATTTTAATAATTACTCTTTTCTGACAGAAAGCACATGTGAGTGCACCGGATTTTTGTGCTAATACATACAGATGTGTACTTGCACTAGTGACCTGCCTATCTGTGGACCTTTTAGGAGGCACCTACTGCTTTTCGTAATAGGTTTATTAATGAAAGATTCAATGGGAACTGGAAGAATGCATTTTTGGGGAGGGGAAAGAGGAGGTACATCTATCTAGTCTAATAGATGGGGGGGAGGAGGGAATTGTACAAAGAGCTGTTCCTTAGCTTATCAGTTTACCCTGGCTAAGGAAAGATTCATTAATATAAAAAATTCCCTAGATACTTCTCCACTGAGTTATCTGTTATTTTTGTGCTTCTTGCTCAGACCAGACTTCCAGAGCAGGTGTGAGTCACAGGATTTAACTTGGAAATTTTCATTTTGTTATACAGTGGTACAACAAACAACTATATGTAGAAGTTGAGGCTTCAGCTGATCTTGGATTACCTTATGCTTTGTTGAAAAAGTTGCCTTGGGGATAGAAAATACAAAGAAAAGGAGGGGAAAGATAGGCAAAAATTATTTTCTTTCCACTTGACAGAGAGATAATAATTTTCAAAAGGCTGCAAACTGGAGTTTGTGGACAGCCAGAAAAATCTCCACTCTGAAGTCTTTTATTTGGAACAATATTCCATACCTGTCTTAAACTGTTTTGCAAAGATTATTTGGCGAGAGAGTTCAAATTTCTTTTAGTTTGATTTTCACAGTTCTGTGATGAAGGCTTTATTTGGGCATCAGAGATGATGCGAAGCCTTTCTTTGGCGGGTATAGGTAGACCCATTGGTGTTTCTAGGAATGGAAATTACCGCTCTGGCTAACAAATTGCTCTGTTCTACTCAGAGGGAGACAAACCAGTTCTGCAGTGGGCAGCCTAAGGGAAAACAGTTCCAGAATCACAGAACCACCGAAGTGAGAGGGGAGCTCAAATGATAACCTGGTCCAACCTTTCGTGGAAAATGGAGCCTAGATGAGATTATTTAGCACCTTGTCCCATTGCCTCTTGAAAATCTCCAGTTATGGGGACTCCATCACATCCCTGGGGAAGTTGTTCCAGGGAATGATTGTTCTCACTGTAAAAAAATTTCTTTCTTACATCAAAATGAAACTTCTACCAGTGCAACTTGTACACGTTGCCCCTTGTCTTCTTCATGTGGCTCCTTGTGAAGAGAGAGCCTCCAGCCTCTTTGTAACTGCCCTTCAAGTACTGGAAAACTGTGATGAGGTCCCCCGAGTCTTGTCTTCTTTGGGGAGAAGAGACCTAACAACTTAAGTCCTTCTTCACTGGGCAGGTTTTCTAGCCCTTTGATCATCATCGTGGCCCTCCTTTGGACCCTTTCCAGTCTGTCTGTGTCTTTCTTGAATTGTGGGGTCTAGAACTGGACACCGTTTTGTTGTAGACTTTATTCATTTGGGGTTGACTTATGCACCTGAGCACAGTGATTTACATCTTTTCTGAAATATTTATACAGCTGGAGGAGTTCAGCTGTGTATGGAGAAAACACACAGAAACAAATTAGTGCTCATAGCACTTCAGTCTGAGCAGCAGCATGCTCTGTGGTCGTGAGCCCTGTACCCTCACACTGTAAGGTCTGGATATGTGGTGGAGCCTCGTGCTCTGCAGTGCAGTGCTGTGGAGTCAAATGGACAAAACATTGAAATTTTGAGCCATGAAGCACCCTGTCATAAGCTTCTGATTGAGCCTTCGTAAAAGTCACTCACCTCTTTGGCTGCCTGTGAGGACAGAGGGGCTGCTCAGCCTTTTTTAGGGGGGGAGCTTACCCTTGCAGCTCTTTGTGGAAGCTTATGTTTGACTCACAACAAAATGTGATATCCAGTTACCCTGTGTAATTTTCTTCCTTTTAACAGTTTAATTTGTCTGCACGTCACATTTAAAGGCTATTCTCAGATACCTGTTTTAGGAGAGGAGTGGACCTCCTGCCCTCAATCCAGCTTCCCCACGCTTGCATCTTTGCTGTCCCTTGAGAGCCTTCCTCCATGCGAGGAAATGTCTCAGGGGCCAGGGGTATCAGTGAGGGCAGTGCTACCCTGGAGCTGAACCAGAGCAAATCCCTGAACTTCCCCAGCGGGGAAAGCTAACAAATAGCACTGACACCCCTAGGTTTTCTCTTTGCCGTGCAACATTTTCAAGCTGTTTCCTCTTCTGCTAAGATTACAACAAATCCACTCTACAGTTTTCATCAAATTTTCAGTTGAAGTATGTATGGAAGGTAATTCTCACACAGTTGCAGAAAACTATTAACTTATGGCAAAATAAATTTTTGATAGGGGAAAATACTGATTAAAAAAAATTTAGAGAAAAAAGTAGCTATAGAACTTTACCTTTTTTTTAAACATTTTTGTGAATGACTTCATGGTTTTGAATAAAATCTCTTGTTTCACAGAGGAGAACAGCCATATCAAGCATTTTAGTAGTCAATTAATTGATTTTTTTTTTTTTCTGCCTGCCACTTAACTCTTAGCAGCCACTGGAAATGGTGTCAATCTCTTTAGGATTCCCTTTAAAATAAATGAGAAATGTATATAATAATATATTAATATACTGTAATGGCATAATTCTGCAGTGTATATTTTACATATATCTGTTACATATAAAAACTAATATGAGCATCATCCTTACTATAGAGAGCTACTCCCATGCAGGCTTTGGAAAGATAGGATATTCTGCCATGCAGATATCTAGAGCTTTTCATCATTCTGTAGTTTAAGATGTTAATTGCTGAGTTTGCTGTGATACAGAATTTTTGCTCTAAACAACCTTCAACCACCTCACCAGCTCTCAAATTTCGACTCAAGCTGAGTAATAAGTATTTTGGGGAAATGAATGTGTAAGAGGATATGCAGTTTTGGCAAGGAAACAAGAAGTATTATATCCACTATATCTCTCTCTCTATATATATCTGTCTATCTCTTACTGAGGTGACTCAGGTTAGAAGGCAGGCTCTAATACTGCTGTGAATGTACAACAAGGATATTTAGTAACTGGAGAGAGATGCCAAATTTTTCCATACTTAGGTTATGTAACTGTGAGGTTTTAGGAGGCCCGCTCTTCATGAATAAGGTTTGGTACTGATTTTTCATATACCTCGGATTTAATTTTCAAAGGAGCTTTTCTGATTTCTTATGTGTTGGAGACCAGTTTTTTATCCATTGGAATGGGTTATATAGGATGGCGTTTATTTTGCTGAATCTTGATTCTAATTCTATGCCACTCAAAAGTGAACGGAGGTTTAAAATTTTCACTGTCCATTTCTAAGATTTTCTGAAATAAAGTCAGGTTTTCTGGCCGTTCTGTAAGTAAAAAAGAGTCACCCGTGGTTCATCCGCTGGCTGGGAAGATGAGAGGCTTAATTTGGAGCATCTGAGAGCAGCAGGATCTTAAGAGCGAGGGGTGGTTGTTAGAGAAGGTGTGCCAAGGCTCTAATTAACATGACTCTTTCTCTTTTGGTTGCCTTCACTAGGAAACTGCTGGAAGAATGCTGTGACCCTGGGCAGCTCTTTGCTATGACAAAGCTGAATTCTCCGATGGGAAAGAACCTCTGGTTTGATGGGGAATTTTTATATTCTTTCACTATTGACAATGCAACTTACTCTCTCTTCCCACAGGTTAGTAACCTTTTATTTTCTTTTCACTTTAAGTATTAATATACTAAATGATAACATGGTACAAATGAGTATAAATAGAGTAAATGCTCATCAAGAAATTCTATTTTCATTTCTTGATACAAAACAGTTTCCTATGCTTTTTTACTTCTATATTCTGAAAATTATAAAATGTTTGTATGCGTGTTAGTATTTCCCTGGCCACTTTTCAGATGTGTGGATGTATGCAAGGGATGAAATTGGGACACCCATCTTGATTTTGAAAATGCTAAGTTCTGGCTATTTTGAGAAGATGATTTCTGCATTTCAGTCAGTGTTTGTGCTCACTGGGAGCACGATCCCTCATCTGGGATTGCTTCGGTTCAGATGTGTTTAGCTAAGATGTGACAGCGCTTTGTGTGAAAGTGTCCAAGTTACTTCCAAGTTAATGAAATTTATTGATGGCAAGCAATGTGAGCCCAATAACAAGCCAACAGCTTGACTTTGTCAATTCTTGCTGTGTTTTGAATATTAGAAGTGGGTTGTTGTTGTTGTTGTTCAGCAAAGGTGTTTTGGGTTAAGTGCAGGGTTTATGAGCACTGGGAACTCGTAATACTGATCTCTGCTTTCTTTATTTTTAATTAATGTATGAACTGATGTTAAATAATGAGTTTATTATATTGAATTTTGTATGTGGAAGGAGAGATGTTCTAGTGTGGCTTTCTATTTAAAGTGTGTAGCCACAATCTGGACATACTAATCGATTTACATGTTACTTCAATTTCTCAAATTAAAGGCATAGGTATTTATTAAGCCTCCCAGTCAATGTTGAGTCATTCACACTAGACTTTTCATTTGTTGCTGTTTCAGTTAAACATGTAGCAGAGTTCTTACTTGTTAAACTCATCCTGAAAATAAAACAACAAAAAGATTATTTATTTTTTTTTTAAAAAGAGCAGTTTCCAGATCTCAACATCAGAGTTATGACTTCGAATGAGTTTCTTGTAGTGGAGAAGGAGTGAGGGGAAACTGCAGTGTAGGGGAG